>NC_079545.1:22535803-22838893 GCF_015846415.1 Triplophysa dalaica
CCTGTTAAGCCATTTGTGTCCTGTTAAGCCACAACTCAAATATTAAAGACAAACACTAAGATGATTAGCTGTGAGTGTTAAAGAGCGAGTGTCTCTCTACATCTGTACAAATAGAAGGTGTTAAAAGTTGTCTTAGCAGGATGGCAACCGCTTACGATGAATCAGTCAACACTGAGGGGTCAAAGGGAAAGACACGTGGTTAAGGATAAAGGGTTGAGTGCATGTGTGTTCTCTCTGGCTCGCACTGAGAGAAACTTAGGTTGAAACAGAGCTGTGGTTTCTTAAAAAAAAAACATTTATTCACACACTCATTTATTGACGTAATCAGACCATGGCTTTTCATGACGACACTATTTTGGTTATTCATTAAATGCATAAAATCCTAAAACCAAATGCTGAATATATTACTAGCAGTGAATTATTTCACATTACAGCTCAAAATAGTCACCAGTCAAGGGCTTGTGACTGTGTGTGTGGTAGTGTGATCAGCATCATCATTAACACAGTTATCAAGTGATGAGTCACAGGACATTAACCTCTAAGATGTCTTAGAACTTTCCTGTCCTCATGACAACATTAAGGTTGTATACTCAAGATCAAAGGAAATATAATTTTCTATGTGTTTTGCAGAGAGACTAAAATCATAATATTCTTGGAGCTGTATTATAAAGTTTCAGAGATATACAATGGACATACCTCACCTCACCTCATCATTGACGCTAATGTTTCTTGGCAGAGAAGACAATGTTTCTGTCACCAGGGAAGGTGTACAAGGCCGTGGACCACACATCCAGATACACGGTCATATGCACAGAATGAAATATGCTTGTGAGTCAGTGTTTGTATAGCTGAGCGGATACTGGCAAACATCAGCTCATAGCAGCACTCCTCAAGAGAATGTTTGTGAGGAGAGAGAAGCACAGTTACCACTGTTGTTCATTCATACACACGTACACACATGTTGGGGTGACTTTTCTATAGTTTGTATAGTTTTCTATATTTTGTTAAAATTGCTCTTTGTGTTTAGATACACTTGATAAAACTTTACTTTGCTTTCTTCGCTTTCGGGACCTAATTCTTTAAGAAATTAGTCAAAGACTAAATAAATTAGGCATAGGTGTCAAAAATCCACAGGTTTATGTCAGGGTTAAATTTTGTGGTGGTGTAGGAATCTAAATTTAGTTGACAATAAAAAATCTGTCTCTGAAGAAACACTTTTCAAAGTACAAAATGTGAGGCTAAATCTTTTAATACATCTATGGTTAATTTAAGACAAAAGAAATAAAGATGACTGGTATCGGACTCGAGAGAGAACAGTGACAGCCCATCATTCAACTCCATCTGTGATTCATTGTGTGGGGTCTTAAGGTTTGAGCGTGTGGGGCTGCTACTGGTCCTGCTGACTTGTCTTCTTGGATAATATAACTCTCGGTGACAACAGATGGGCAAATTCTTATCAATTAAAACATTGTGGCCAAGTCAGAAAGACTAGAATAGACGTCTGTCTGAGGTAAAAGTCATTAGGATTAAATTAACACATTAAAATAAATGCACATATAGTGAATGCATAATGTTTATAACAGTACAATACATGAAAGTGCCTTCAGTCACATTTAATGTTCTCTGAAAGATATTTTTTAATGGGGCAGAGGTCTAGTTTCCCTAAAGCTTAACATGAAAATGAACTCGCATCAACATTTAGACTCACCAAAGTGAAAATACTGTTTAATTTAATGCTAGACATACTTTCAAACATGCAAAATATTTAAAGTCATGAATGCAATTTCAAATACTTTGTTCCGTTAAATCTATTTCTGTCTATGTGAAAAAAATGTGCCAAATCCAGAAACAGCGTGGACCCCAGCACACAACCAGACATATGAAAACACATTTATAACATTGTACAAAGGCCTTCCTAATATAGCTACTTTTCATTAAAACTTTCAAGAAAATACAATGACTGTAATGTTAGGATCAGGAACAAACAAAAATATAAACAGCGGAACATATAACAGAAAGTTTTGCCTTTAGCAATGTTGAAAATGTATTTTTATTTCACGCAAAACTTCTACATATTCTTTAATAAAAAAGAAGTAAAATATACTTCTTAACATTCCTTGCTATAAAATAACATTGATTTTACAGTTGATACATTAAATGATAATATTTAGTAAATGTAGTAGAGTACGCAGTAGGTGTTAATCATGGCCCTCACTAAATTCACAGGACCCTGGACAATTTTTTATTGGGGGGCCAACTCTCCCCTGGGCCCAATGTGTAGGCTTACTATAAAGGACCTTAGTGGGCCCCCTCATCACAGGGCCCATGACAATGTTGCCGGGTGACTCCCCCTGACGACGGACCTGCTGTTAACGGAGAACGTGTTAACAGAGCAGGCTAAGATCAATTCAGACTAGAAGGGACCTTAATACTTTTATAAGAGAGTTTTTTACTAAAGGGCTGTGACTTGAGTCTGTTTTTGGAACAGATTTGTGGTTTCTATGGCTCCTTGTAAAGCAGTGGGTCTGAGAATTCCGAAACACAAAATCAATCTGCACATTTCATTACACACACATTCCAGAGAGCTGTGCAATTGTATATTCTGCTGCCCTCTTCTGTTACTTTATCAAACTGCAGCCTTTTTATCACTCTACTGGCAAAATTCTGTAGGCCTATAGGAAAATGTACACCATCAAATACTTTCGTACTTTTTGATAATAACACACAGACACAGAGGGAGTTGAGTGTTTCTGATAAAAGTGGGAATCTGTAAACCTCAGCACATTCTCTTCGTGACTATACAGGGTCAGATGTCAAGGATCACGATGAATAACTCATGGGTGCAGGGGTGATCTTACAGACCCTTTAACTCATAATCAAATTCACTTAAATAGTAAGGGATGCTCATTCTCCTTCCTCAAAATCACTATGCTGTTTAAGGGTTTTTATTTGATATATACTGTATATTATTCAGTTGACATCTGTTTCTGTTCTCATGTCTCCTTAAAATTTTGGTGCATGCATGGGTAAATCTGGTTGTGTATAACTAACAATCTCTGTGTCTGTTTGTAAGTAAATGCATTCATGTGCAATTCATTGATCCTTATCATTTCTTTGAAGTTTGACTTATGCCCTCTCAACTGTGACCCCATGTGTGTACAAGGCTGTGTACAAGGCTGTGTACAAGAGGTTGGGTAATTCATTCACAAAATGAACATGACTCATCTGAACACAGAGAACAGCCAGAGCTATATTTCTGTTGACTTTACTGACCATTTTAAATATTGTTTGAATTGTTTAAAATTAAAGAAACTTTTAAAATACCTCTTATAAGCCACATTTAGTTAGGGGGAAAGGTTGTTTCAGAAATTAATACCGTATATCTTAGTATTTTGTAAAATGGAGACCATATATTAGAGAAGAGATATAAATATGTAGTTGTAATTATACTATTATACTATTATTAGTACACTATGGATATATTACAACCCTTTTATTTACCTCTACAAAAAGTCGCATGTCGAGTGAATAGATGTCAAGTATGTTTGTAGAAACTGTTTAAAATAGTTTCCAGTAATAAGATACTAATAAATTATGACACATCAACCTTTCTGGTACATGTTTTACCTGACATTGCCCTTCGACAATTTCATTGAGGTAAACATTATGCCTTTGACATTTACAATATAACATACTTTCCCTGGTGAGTCATGCCGCACCATTACACACACACACCAATTTTTGTTTTATAAAGGACAGCATGGAATTTGCATATATAATATGCATATACAATCATGAAAATTCTGTAATCATTTCACCCCTATGTAATTCAAAACCTGTACGACTCTTTCTTCAGTAAAACAAAAATAAGATATTTTGAGACATGTCTCCATGATGTTTGGTCACTGTTGTTTGGTGTTCTTCAAAATGTCTTTTGTGTTCTGTTGAAGAAAGAAAGTCATACAGGTTTGACATCAGGGTGAGTTAACAATCACAGAATTTTCACTTTTAAGTGAACTATACCTTTAAAGGGATATTCTGTCATCATTTAGGCCTACTCAAGCTCAGGTTTTTCCAAACCTGTATACATTTCTTTATTCAGCTGAACACAAAGAAATATATTTGGAAAAATGTAAGTAGTGAAACAGATCTCATCCCCAACTTATTGCAGAAGGGAAAATAAATACTATGGGTGTCAATTTGGGATGTGATCTTTGGTTACTGACATTCTTCCAAATATCTTCCTTTGTGTTCGGCTGGAAAAAAATTAAGGTTTGAAACAATCTGTGAGTGACTAATTGATGACAAACTGATTTCCTTCAAAAGCACTCAAAACACATCTGAGGAGAATAGTAACTCTTTCATATGCCCTGCGGGGCTGCAAACTAGCTTGAGTTTATTTAAAACCAGTAAAAGATCTGGACAGATCCCAAAACGGAAACACACCTAGTCCCCAAAGGCTTCTTTTCGAGCAGGATCACAAGTCCAGATGATAAAACCCCTTCCTCTCAACACTTTACAGAGGCACTTGATTGATTCCAAATTTGCGATGCAGTTTTTAGGTCGACGGTGCCATCTAGCGGCAGTATAAAATGTGTCTTAAAATACAAGTCTGATAATTTGTGTGAGCATACTGTTGATCTAGACATATAACCTCTATATGTATAGATCTATGTACCTAAATCAAGTTTAATATACAGTATTTTGCATCTTCTAGGTGACACAAGTCATATATACAGCCAGACAATTTCTAATGGCACAGTTCACTCAAAAATTAAATTTTCATTATTCACTAAAACTCTATTTGACTCTTTCTTCTGTGAGACACAAAAGATGACTTTTTTAATGTCTCAGTGGTTTTGTGTCCATACAATGGATCTCAATGGGGTTGGTTGCTTTCCTCAAAATATTTCATTTTGTGTTCCGCAATAGGATGAATTACAATTATTTTCATTTTGGGTATCTCTTTAATTTTACCAAACCAAATAAAGAAAAAATATAAATCAGAAAGAGCTTGAAAAAGAGGTGAAAAATAAAGATGATTTTACAAATTGAACACTGTTAAAAAATAGATCTCGCTCTTAATTTTATTTTATTTGTGGATTTAGATTGACTACGTTGCAGATTGTTTTTTTAATTCTAATGATTTGAAACACCATTATAAACAATCAGTTGTCTTTATTACAATTATATACAATTGACTGTATGCAGTGTGTTTGGGGCCTTATTCAAGTAGGATATGGCATATTAGTTTTTACTGATTCAGTTATGTGATGGATTAAACTGGGATGTTCTGTTACATTGTCTTGAACTGTGCGTACCCCCAAGGGCTGTGACGATGCTCTAAAGAACTATGCACGCGGGAACTAAGTGCCTGACCGAGAAAGGGGCACGGAGCGATTCCTCGAGGGCGAGTGATGTTGTTGAATGGTGAGCGCATAGGTGAATGAAGCTTCAATGGAGGAGGAAAGGATGCGCGCGACGGCGCACGCGCCACACCCCCGCCTTCAATTAAAACATCTCAGGGTTCGTCTGAGTGCGAGCGAAGATGGCGACAGAGTGAAGGAGACCACGGGAAGATGACGAGCCCCCTACAGACAAACAGATACCGCTGTTCAACCCGCTGCCTCCGAGATGCCCGCGAATGAGTGAGATTCGGTAGGGTACGATGTGTTGTCAAGGCGATGCGGGGTAGCTGATAGGGAGTCTCGCGGCATGTGCTTTATCATGCACTGTCTCCGTTATTCAGACGCAGGTGTCTTCGGCGCAGATTAATTTTGAACATCAGGTGAAAGAGATGCTTCGGGCCATCATGTAACCGTCGCGGTGGGCAACGTCACGGGGGAAATATTGCGGAGGAGACCCGCCCGTGTGAGCTCGCGCCTTTGTCTCCCCCTCTAAAATATGGTCACGGGCGCCCGGCGGTGTGGAAGGAAACTTGACGCCGAGGGAGAAACCTGCTGCCCGACCGAACCGATCGACAAGCCCTGCGCGGAGCCCGAGAAGGTGCAGAGATGGCGCATGAGCATCGCGTCGCTGCTCTTTTTCACGGCGCTCTTGTCCGATCACCTTTGGCTTTGCGCGGGAGGCAAGCCGCGTTCACGAGACCGGACTCACCGACGAACGTGGAGCAACGCGAGTCACGACGCCCAGACGGGCCTGCGCGATGAGGACTGCGGGGTTATCTTGAGCAACCTTACTGAAAACAGACCGGAGTGCGTGGACGCTGACGCGCGTCGCCGCGAGCCGCTGGAGTCCGCGTGCTCTACGCTTTACCGGCAGAAAAACAGCTCGGTGAGCTCCTCCTATTCTGTGCCGGTGCCCACGGTGTCGCCGCACGCGGTTTTAGAGTACTTCCGGAACTTTAGCTTGTCCTTTTGCGACGTGATAACAATAGCGGACCTGCTTGAGAACATGGCCAGTCCGAAGGGACTGAACTGCAGCCTTGGCAATGTCATTCGTGACCTGTTCAGCGGTGGACCGGAGGACGGGGACGTGTGTAGTGCTTGTGTTCACGAGTACGTCCTGCTCGACCAACATGCTCAGGAAAAATATGAAGACTTTGACAACCTTACGCGCAAATACATGGTTGATGACTACTCAGTGCGCGCGGAAACGCACCTGTGCCAGGTGAGGGGCAGTGCGCTCCACCACACCATCTTCCGGTAGAGCGTTGCGGGTTTGAATAGCAGGAAGCACATATAAATGTATAGCTTGAACGCACTTCAAGTTGCTTTAAATAATGTGCGTAAATATTAGTAACATCCTCAATCTAGTGTATCACTTATATGTGCTTTTTTGTGTACCTTGCAGACAGTGTATAAAGCCTGGCTTTGTGCGGAATTTTTTCCGGTTCCCCAGCGGCAGTGCGAAAGGTGGCTCCCATGCAAATACTACTGTGGTGAGGTCACAGCCAGCTGCCCCTTCATCCTACCTGACAATGACCGTCTGCTGTATGCCGGCCTGCCCAGCTTTCTCTGCGCAGGTAAACATCAGTCGACACAGGTAACACAGCACAGGGTATTAGACATTTAGCATTTAGTTTTTTTACACCCGTTCTTACCACAGTAGCACTCATTAGTTTAGATTGGAAGCACAGCAAATTCTCCCTCCTGTCTCCTCGACTGTTTATATGCAGTTGTATAGTTGTATGCTGTGATCTTTTGTAATAATGAATAATTTAACATAATTGATTTGTTCTTCATTTCTTATTGACAAAGACAAAAGAGCCGTCTAAATGCAACCAAGTTTGGTGCTAAATTTTAATGCTGAACATTACAAGCCGTGTAATAGTAGTGATATCTTTTTCTCTTCATCAGGGTTGCAAGAGGAGTACTTCACCAGTCAGGGTCCAGAGTGCTGCGATGTCAGATGGAGCGGCTGTGACTCGGCCGTAGGGGCTGCGTGCGCCCTGTCACGCCTCCCGGGCTCGTTTTCTTTGCATAGGAGGTTATCTTCAGGAGCAGTGTCGTATACAAATCGTCTTCACGGCAGTAAATTAAAACTGTGTGTTCTTGTTCTCTTCTTATTACACACTGTCATCTCCATAACAACTTTGCAGCATTGCAATACTGGCTCCTTGGAGAACTTTGTACCTCTAGAAGACGTTACTGTCAGAGAGGAGTAGAAAAACTGTTACGGCTCCCCCTTCGTTGGAAGACGCAAATGATATAAACGTGTTATTCGTCTGCCGTACGACTCGTGACAAATGCCTGGAAAACGCGGAAAGTCTCACCACTGCCGAAGTTTGTCAGTGCTTGTCTTCGGGAGTTAGAACATGTGGCCTGATCAGAGCACGTGTGTGTGTATCCGTGTGTGCGCACGTCACTGTGTTCGTTTGTTTGATCAAGAGCGTGTTTTTTCTGTTTCTCGATGGTTCTTTTGTTTTATTAGGATTAACCCCATGTGTTATACGAGAATGACAATCTTGTTTTGTTTTAGACAACGTTCTTGAGAACAACAGTGAATGTAGGAAGAATGTATGGGCGACATTGTTACATTTTTCCTCAAATAAAAAACTACATTGATTAAGGCATGTGTCATAATAAGTTGCGTTTTTTCCACCGTGCCTGGTCTTTTGTATATTTTCAATGGTCATGAGAATTTGGTGTTTAGGTTGACGTGTGCATGCTTATCTGGACACTTAATGACCTCCTGACTAGATGTGTATGTGTGGTACGAGTTAAAGATGGTTGCTAAACTTTATACAGTCTGAATTAAGAGCATTTTCTGCAGGCGTTTTAGCCACACTGTGTTCTTTTGTACTTCCTTGGATGGTATTATTTTCGGTTTTATGCTTGTTTGAAGTGTTGATGCGATGGCTTCTACACACTGCTGTAGCCAACACCTATTAACGCCTCTCGTACTTACTCATGAATTTTATGTCGGTCTCGATGCTTCGAGGCTGTTGAAGGGGCTTTGGTAGTTACCATTTAGCAGATGCTTCTCTTCCAAAACAACTCGCAGCGCACTAATTGGAAAAATATTGTGGGAAAAACTTCGGAAACGTTACAAATTCGCTCCATGTGCTTTGTCACGGTTCTACAAACTTGCCAATAAACAACATGAAAACAAGTTTAAAGCAATCACTTAAGCAGGGTGGCTTTTGGGCACTTTGAATAATGTTACAGAAGTGCTTTCATATGAACTCTTTCATATGCTTTGTCTATTTATGTATTTAGCATTGATTTTGTCCAATGTTGCATACAGTGCATTAGTTAAGGTACGTTTTTTCAGTTTGTGTGTTCAATGGGAATCAATTCCATGACCTTGGCATCGCTAAGTGCTACGTTTTGCCAGAGATACAGGAACGCCTAGTACTGAAGCATTGTATTACTGAATATCACATATATTTCTTATAGATACAGTTTCAAGGCCATGAACACTCCTGATTCAGTTTGGGCCTACAGCAATAACAGAAACACCAAACAATGGGGGCAACAGACTGCCTGTGCCTTTGTCATTGTCATCGGACCACAGCTATTATTAGAGAATATAAACGTGCATTCAGGTTGTTTCATATTTGGTCAAATCCAGCCTGCTTGTGTCAACCGACATCTCAAACAGATTCTGTTTTCTGTTTGTGTAAAACTGTCTCTCAAGGTTCTGTCATCCAGTTCATTGCTGAACGTCTGCTGGACTTTTTCCATTTGCTGAAAACGTTCTGTCCCTCATCTCAGTGTCCTCGATTCTGTGTGTAAGCAGTGTGTTGAAGCCCGAGATAAAGCGTGTGAATCACTGAATCTGATATCATACCGCTTGCTTCTGTAGAGAGATTTTTGGCCTTTTTTCAAGAGTTTATCTGCTCAGAGATCTGAACTCCCACCCTGATATTCTGCATGAGCACAGACAGTTTCTCTGATGACAGTTTCTCCATGTATGGACATTACGTCTGTACTGTGGCAACATAATAAACAATCTGTAATGTATCTTTCTCAGTTCAATTGTTTACCTTTCATTTACGTTTTTTTGTACGTGTGTGCATTTGTCCTTCCTGCGGGACTTTACGGTACTGCTACATTTGGCCAGTAGGAGTCAGTGTTTTCTCATAGTGAGTGAGAGGTTTGTGCTTTGAATTTTGATCAAACTCATTTGTAATAGGGACCTTCACTACCCACAGATGAGATATGTATGAAGTTCATTCTGTAAATAGCCGTTCAGAATGTAGTAACACATAGCTTCATTTTTGTAATTCGCGTGTGTGCGTGTGTGTGCGTGTGTTAAACTAAAATATGTCATCTTAAAATGTGTTATATTACAATTCAGTTTAATATAGCTCATGTAGTCATTGTGTTTTTTTTATATCTATTTACAAATCATCATAATTTACTCTTGTCATCTGGAACATTATGTTTCCAGAGATGTCTCTGTGTGTGTAATTGCTGTTTTCTTAAACTCTTACCACTCTGATTCCAGCCTCCCTTGGCTTAGTATGAGCTGGATTCTATGTTAAGTTAATTTGTATAATTCAATTTAGACTGCCCAAGGGCTTCAGGCCCATACCTGCATATTCATTGCAGCATTCATTTTTTTTATTAAGTACATTTGTGTGTGTGCATGTGTGTTTCTGGGTTTGTTGAAGTGTTGCCTTTGTGTGAGAGACATGGAGTGGCGTTTGTATGAGTGTGTGGCGCCGAATTGATTCAGCAGCAGAGTAGCTGTGAATATTTAAAGATTTAAGATTAAACAGTCTGGAGCAGAATAAAAGCAGCACAGATTTAATATAAAACCATATTAAAGAGGCTCAGCTTTATGGGGTCACAGAGGATCTGCAGTACACAGAGCACAGCTGTGAGCAGAGTGAGAATCGAGGGGGGGAAAAGAGACAGAGGTGCTGTCAGCTATAGAGAGCTCTTGTGAAGAGAAGGTCTGATGGTAAGAATTACATATTGGGTTCTAGAGTATTAACCATGTCAGTTGTAATGATCTGGGTTGTGACTATTGGTCCAGCTATAAAAAAATTGAAAATTAAGGAATGCTACAAAGTAACCTCTGTTAACTCTTGCTGATAGAGTAAGTTTCCCTCTTCCCTGCCATGCACTTTCTTTGCACCTCCATAAACTGATGTGCACTCTGGTTTGCCCCACGGTTCAAAGAGATGTATATGAAGTGAATTGGAGTTACTTAAATTGCCCTTGGTAAATGGATTACATTTTTGAGTGTGTCGGGTAATCTACGATGGATTGACCATCAGGTTGTTTCCTTTCTTCAGCCTGAGCTTCATATTTTAAAAAAAAACTCACTATGAGCAAAGGCACCACTCTTCCGAACAATTGTAAGCTCAAAAATATTGCAAACCCTTCTAAATCTCAAAAATAAAAGAAAAAAGTGTTTACAAAGTGTTGCTCTTTACTGAAAAACACTTCAAATAACACTTAATAAAAAAAATATATGCAAATTTTCTCTTACTTTATAAGAGAAAAGTAAGAGATTGTTTTTATAAGATAAAAACAGCAGTGCCAATGAAAAGTTCTCATAATTACAGAAATACAAACATGTGTCTGCTGCGTGTTAGTAAGGGAGAAAAAGAGAGAGATAACTACCCAACTATTATTTGTGTTTCCCAATTAGTTGTTACCATAGAAACCTGTTAGTCATCTCCAACCGCACATAGCAGAAGTCGTGTGCCATAGTAATAAATATGTATCTTGTGGTTAAATTAATATGGAGTGTTCTTACTTGACAGTATGATAAATGTGTGTAGTTGAATGCATGCATGTGTAAATTGATAAGTAAGGCAGCGTGTGCTTATGTGTGTCTGTGTGCATGGGAGCGGGTGTCTTATTTGATGTTTTAGCTTGATTGGCAGACTTGTCCTACTTTTAACACTCTGCTGTTATTCTCAACATATGCCACAATTACACTACCATTCCTCTGTTCTAACACTTTAAAGATGTGAAACTCCACACACTTTCTTTCTCTCTATCACTCTCACTGAGTAATGCAGGGACATATGGCTGTGGAAAGAAAGAAAGAAATATACACTGCCATATGCATTACTGAAAGTAAAATATTTTTCATCTTCATGATCTGCATTGCGATTAAAAAACAACAGAGAAAGCTATTTTAGATACTCATTGCACAGAGTATAAAAATGAAGCCTGAACAAACTTGTCGGTAGATTTTTTTCCTCAGGGGTTACAAGAATTTGAATATTGTGCAACTTGCAGTGAAAGTATAACGTCTTGTGTTAAAGTACTGTTACAACTATTTGTGACGCTTGCTTCACGCTCAGGCCGCTTTTCCCCCGTAAGATTTTCAATGAGATGACGTCGTATCAACAACCAATCAGCTGCTAGGGGTCGGTCTATGAGCCGGCCACATTAGGTTATCAGTCTGGATCTTCGCAGTCCGAGGTCAGGGAGCCGGATGAACCCGCAGAGAAACTGCCAGCCGAACACAACAGACACCGACAGGACACGGAAGTTCGATATGCAGAAGCAATGCTGACTGACCTGCACGCAGCCATGGTACCGAAGCGCGAACCGGTGAAGTTCGAGGACCGAGAGCGCACGCAGGCAGCGTGTGGGTGCCAAAGTAAATGCAACAACTGCAAAATTTTCCTGAGTTTATTCATCCTCTCGCTCTCCCTGCATCTCATCACGCTCTTCTGCTACCTGGACCTCCGCTCGGAGCTCAAACGCGAAATATCCCAGAAAAACAAAGACGATGTGTCATCTGCGGGTCCACTGCCGCACTATGAAGAAACACCGCCAGTGCTCCGGTCACCGGACACCGACCACCCAACAATAGGCGATCAGGTAAACAGAGTTATATGTTGTTCAACAAAAGTGAATAAATACAAAACACAAAGTTCACTTCTGATATAGTCTACATTAACATGTTGTAGTGTAAGTTAAAATGTTAGTGTAGTGTAATTTTAAGAGGCGCCTCTTTATTGTCTTTCCAGATTAGAGTGTTTATTGGGTTTGTTTGTTTGTTAGAGATCTATTGTTGGTGCTTTTAAACTGGTTGTACGTGTGCGACAGAAAATCTCAGGTACAATGATCTTTTAGACTGAATGATGTGTGTTTTTGATCAATGATCAATTTCTTCGTTTAAAATTCATGGTCGTGTAGCTCAATCTGTAGGGCAATGGGTTTGCCGTGCAAAAGTTATGGGATAAAATGGATACCTTGAAAGTGCATTTGGATACATGCTGTAGACATCTTCGTTCTACAGAATACGAAATTCTACCTATCGATTTTTAGCACACAGTTCACCTATTGCAATGACATACCGCTGTGCATTAGGTAGGGGGCGGGCTGTCTGTTGCGCGGGGTTGAACCTGCGACCATTCTGTTCCTTGCGCATCTGTTAACTACACTCCGCGTCGGATGTGCGTTCTTCTGTCTTTCCAGTCAATTTGTGCGTCAAAAGCCCGGGAGTGGCGCGTTTCTCGTAACTGTGAATCGTTCACCTGCAGGCGACATTTGTTCTGTTTAAACAACATCTGTCCTTTTTACGAGCTCTCTTCATCAGACGCACTTTTACTGTCAGGCAGCGCAGGTCGCTGTTTATTTAGCCTTCGCTGCGGTTTGGCCCGGACTAGTGTTTGAGTCTCCTGGAGGAGATCCAGCATTTCCTGATGTTAACCCCGGGGACGGGATCCAAAAACCACAGCTCAGGGATGCGTTTCATTAGGCAGAACTGGAGGTGAATGGCGTCGTCAAATTAGCGTTACGCATATCCAGTGAATGAATGAATCAATCGAACCCATTCCCTGCCTAGAAATAAAATAACGATGCTGAAAGAAATCACTTCGTTCGTGTAGAATACATCACACCTTACTGTGTGTCTGTCCTGAAGGCAAAGATTACTCTGCCTTGTCACATTTTTGTGTGCTGGTGGTGTTACCAGGCACTGTCATGAGTTAAGCAACATTAAGTCAGCAGAAGTTGACCTTTTTACTGTGATTCTGCCAAGTAGCCCATTAGTGTTCCTCGATTGACATTCTTACTTCGAGAACAACATTCCTTTCTTCTAGTTTACGGGCAGGGCTAGGGGTTGTGGCTTACAGAACATAATTAACAGAAATTTCAAAAGAAAATATTTCCTTAAGATTGTAGTGGTTGTTAATGGTTAGGTTTAGAGTTAATGTTTAGAGAATATGTCCAGGGTTTTTCCTGCATAAAGAAATTGGAGGCGGAAGACTGAGTCAAATTTCGAGCCGCTTCAAACTCTCGTCAAAAATATGTGGAGTGTTTTCACAAAAAAAACGCAGCGTGAATTTAAAAGATTGTCATTTGTAACTGCAGTTACAGCATTACGCCACAATGGAGTCGCTGTAGCTGTTTTGTTACCAGCCAGTGAGACGCTGAAGAGTTGAGTAAAAGAGCTATTAGCTGTGTTTTGCGGGTGTATAGTTGTTTTACACAGTGTTGGGTGTAACTAGTTACGAAGTAATTAGTTACTGTATTTTAATTACTTTTCCCTTGAAAAAGTAAAGTAAGGGATTACTCATATGTTTTCTGTAATTTAATTAGTTACTTTTGATGTACTTAAATTAAATACTTTTTTGAAATATATGCGTGTGCAATAGTGTAATTGACATCAAAATTCAATACTTTAAAATCTGGGCTCACATTTGTAATACTTTGGTCAGTTAATAATATTATTAATTTGAATGAATTTAATAAGCCGTTTCATGTCTATCCTTGAATCACTTAACTAATCAAGCTCGATGTAGGATATAGAAAGTAATTAGTAATGAGTAACTAAATACTTTTTGGACAGAGTAATTTGGACAGTAATCTAATTACACTATTGAATATGTAATGAGTAACTAGTAATTAATTACTTTTTCAGAGTAACTTACCCAACACTGGTTTTACATTTCAATATTTGAAAAAGGAGTTCTGAACTAACTTGATGTACATCTTTGTAATATTTTTAGGTGTGAAGTTGGCTCGTTGAATCAGCGTTTTTCTGTACACAGCGAGTTCGCCAGTATGAACGCGCATTGCGATCAGAAAGACTCGCAAACAAATGACTCCTTTGAACCAATTCGTTTACATCTGATGTAAGAGATCAGTGAATTTTTCACAGCTCAGTGAACTACAAGGGAACGTAGGGTGTGGATGCACTTTGCTCATTTAGTAAGACTGGTTAATTATGGTCTAAAAAGTCTATAAAAAGGACTCGTATTATAATTTTTAACTTTTCTGTTTGATTGAATAAATGTAACTTATTAGTTGTCCTTTCATATTTTTTTAGAACTTTAATATATGTGTTTTGTTAAGACATTTAATGGGACATTAGGCCTACACGTGGGTTGCACAACCTCCACCTCATTTTTACGAAGGAAAATCAATTGACGTTGTCCTGCTTTTTATGAAATGACAACTAATAAGTTATATTAAGCAATACTGTAACACAGTTCAAAGTAGGGAAGGAAGGAGATGGGAACCGGCAAACATTTAAACCAACTTTAATCAAAATAAAGAAACACAGAATAAAAAAAACACCACAAGAACATAAATTCAAACATAACATATGTCCGGGCCCTGTCTTCTCTCGTTGTACCCCCTGCCGCTCGTCCATTAATGGTTCCGATCTCCACTGTGAGAGATACGCAGCCAGTGCAATGCGCTGCTGTCACTCATTATCACTCACGTCACCGCGTCTTCCCTCACGGATCTTGTCCCGCCTTGCTCGTCACAATTACATTTATTCAATCAAACAGAAAAGTTGAAAATTATAATATGAGCCTTTTTATGAGACTTTTTAGACCATAAGTAACCAGTCTAACTAAATGAACAAAGCACATTCACACCCTACGTCCCTTTGTAGTTCACTGAGCTTTGAACGATTCACTGATCTTGATTCAAAGGAGTCATTCTTTGCAAGTCTTAGTGATCACAATGTGCGTTCATACTCGAACTCGCTATGTACAGAAAAACGCTGATTCAACGAGCCAACCTCACAGCTCAAAATATTACAAAGATGTACAGCAAGTTAATTTAGAACACCTTTTCAAAAAATGTAATGTAAAACAACTATACAGCCGTAAAACACAGCTAATACAGCTCCTACTATAGCTCTTTTACTCAACTCTCCAGCGTCTCACTGGCTGGAAACTAAAAGCGACTCCATTGTGGCGTAATGCTGTAACTGCAGTTACAAATGACAATCTGTTTAGTGCATGCAGTATTTTTTGTGAAGACACTCCACATATTTTTGACAAGAGTCTGAGGCGGTACGAAATTTGACTGTGGCGGGCGCCTCCAATCAAATGCAGGAAAAACCCTGATCTGGGATTGCTATACATAAAGTGTGCCATCTCTCCATGTGTTTCGTTGGGGTTTACTACCTTTCGTGCATTTGAACCAAATTTCTGTACTAATGCGAATTGTTAGCACACATCATTATATTGCCTTTATGTCCCCATCGGTCTGCGCAGTGAAGTCATTTTGAACTGGCCCTCTCATACCAAGCATGTTGTCGGTGTTCATAGGGAAATACTCACCGGCACATTATCATTGCTTGTGGCCAGGAGAGTGCTGTGTCTGGCATGAGAGAGAGGCGCTGCTGCTGTAGGATCAGCAGTGGAGTTTGTGTGGGGAAACTTTGGCAACAATCTTTTGTAAATCATAGTTTTTCCACTCCGCTGGTGTAGCTGCGTTTCTTTGTTGTTTTATTTTCCTGCGACTTTAACTTCATTTTGCAGCTAATGTACCAGACAGTGACATTCTCGCTGTGGGCAGTTCCTTCATACAGATGTAATAACCTAAAATGTTATGGCTTATCATGACTATTTGATGATTACCTGGGGCTCCACGTGGCTGCTGCCACGGCTTATTGGTTACGTCCTCCCCTTGCTTTTGGAGCCCCTGGTAGTTCGGGGCCCCAGGCAATTGCCTACCTTTGCCTAATGGGTAAGTCCGCCCCTGTATATATATATATATATATATATATAGCCACTCTCTAAGCACCACATGCTGTATATATTACTAAAATAAGTAATTAACAAAGAATATGCATAATATAGACAAGTTATTGTTATTAAAATGAATATCACATTCATCAATCGATGTGCAACATACATGATTTAAAGTAACAACCGTGGGCCCCTCTGCTGTCAAAATTTCGTCATGTGGACAGTGCGCAAACGTGGACGGACGTACCATACTTAGGCCTTAAAGCAATCTCGAATTCCTGTACAGATTACATAAATAATTACTCACAATTTGTTAAGGGGGGCTACACTAGAACTTAAAAAGGGGCTAGCCACGTCACTGCTGTATAGTGCATTTGCCTTTTCTTGCATGTAAAAACATTCAGATGGGCCTCAATGGAATATTGTGCAAGCACTGCATAGATATTCAGACAGATGCAACATCTTTTAAACATTCATGGCTATATAGATTTTATCATGCCAAATTTCCAACAGCTAAATTAAAATGCCAGAGGTGAATGGTTAAACAATACTTAAATAAAAAAAATTAGCTGTCTAGCTGTCCTTCGAAATTGCCTTACATTGAATGATAACTGGGGCCTTACTTCCTGAACCCAATGACCTTTATTGGGAGGAACTTTTTCTACCATATTGGGGACAATGGGGGGTGAATTCGTCAGTTATATGAATACTGTAGGGTGCATTGTTTTGAAGATCATTTAGAATTGATTAATGTAGTCTCCTTCCTGTCTTTATGTGCATGACACATATGCATGTGAATGGGGGTGTGTCCGCACTTGTTAAGGTGTGCACATATACATGTAATTGTGAGTATAGCATTGATACATGTCAGACCTTTTGAATGCGTGTAACCATGACAACTGAGCTTTATGGAGCAAGGCGTGAGTGTGGTTAAAAATTACATGCAGACAAACCACAGAAGGAGAGAGAGATTGTGTGTGCATAACTTGCATCTTATAGACCAATTGTAGATAACTGAAAATTTTGCTTTTCTTGAGGATTAAGTAACATTTGATCATGAAAATTACAATTCATGCACTGTGTTATGTTGCCATATTTGAAAATAAGCAGTTTTCCAAGTTGTAAGTCCGAAGGTGAATGAATAACAGAGTTATTGGCTTGTAAAAAAGGGAGTCGACCATGAACCACGCCATCGAGACGTGACCTAGTCCGAGTCTCTAACCGCCACGTATCTGCGTCACTAGAAATAGTTCCCGCCTACGTTTTGCTGGGAGTGCGACGAAAACTGCACTCTCCTCCCCCAAAAGCTTGTTTGTGATGCGTGTGCATCATGTCTAGAACCTGTGTCTAGACATGAAGTATGGTAAGAATAGCTGCCTATTATTACGACGTAATAGTGTTTTTACACCTTGCATGTACATAAACTTGTTGTTGGAAACTCCATAAACCAAAGAGACTTTAAAAATCCAATGTTACTTACTCTTTAACAAAATGAATATACCCAATAGTAGTTACTAGAATATTTATACATGTAAAAAAGTGTATTATCAATGCCACCAGTAACGCACCATTTATCTATATATATATATCAGACCTGAATATTAGGGAAGATTAGACCTGTAACAATGGCATCGGACTTGCCTCTCTGTTACAGTGTAGATCATACAGTTCTTTTGTTAGAGTTTATGTGTGTGAGAGAAAGCGAGAGTATGGGAAAGAGAAGGGAATATTTTCCTCATCAACGTCTTCTCTCTCCGTTTCTCTCTCAGGCATTATGGCATTTTGCCAATTCTCAGTGTGAGCTCTCTAATGCACACACACACAATTCCTTATTAAGCTTTGCAGGTATGGGATTCCTCCACGACAGGATATTACATTAATGGATGGAGTCAGCCACTCTCTAATTACTCTCTATTCAACAATTTACCACCGTAACTAATACACACACACACACACACGTTTCTCACATACTCTCAACCGAGTTACCCCGAGTCCTTTGTTCTTTGAGTTAGCAGTGAGGAGTTAGCAGTAAGGAATTCGCTTGTTGATCAACATCTTAGATCTGATATAGTGTTAGCCATATATCCCAAAGCACAGCTCTGTCGGACTGATTACAAAAGTGTGTGTGCGAGTGTGTGTGTGCTAATGAGGGATCTAAGAGCGGGTTAACCTCAGCCAAACAGGTGTTATAGAGCTGTGCGCTGTAGAAACTGAATGTTTGCATGACTTTAATGGCTTTGCTTTAAACAGCTGGATCTATTTAAGTAGTCCCTGACAACAGCCAACACACAGATGTGTGTGTAAGTTTGGGAACCAAAGCTTTAAAACTGCACATTACAGCGGGACGATGATAGATAGATAGATGGATGGAGGGATAGCTAGATGCACTTAGATGGATATATACAGATGATGGGAGGATGAATAGCTGGATGGATAAAAATGGTTAGATAGATACAGATGGATGGATGGACACGGATGGAGACAGGTGGTTGGATACAGATGGATGGATACAGGTGGATGGATAGATACACATTATGGGTGGATGTACAGATGGATAGAGATTGGTAGATGGATAGATACAGATGGATGGATGAATATAGATAAATGGATAGATAGATAGTTGGATGGATAGATGGATAGATAAATACACATGATGGGTGGATGGACAAATGGATAGAGAATGGAAGATGGATAGATACAGATGGATGGATAGACACAAATAGATAGATTATCCCTCAAAGAGAACGGGCAATGGCTAAATGATAAAAGAAAGACTTGTTTGCTATAACTTGTGCCTCTACATGTAACATGCGTTTACTCAAGCTCCTTTTTAACTACCGTTTGTGTCAATCAATGAAGGTTTTTGACAGTATGAAAACGGTTTCTTTATGATCAATGTGAACTCATATTGTGACTGGAGTCTGAACAGACTGCCACATTTTCAGCACGGTTGTCCCCGAATAACTCGGTGTGTGCCTCTGCTGGCCTTAGTGTGTGTATTTTTGTCAGTTTTTGTCTGCATTTCAGTGTGTCTGTAGGAGACTATGTGTGTATGTTTGACAGTGTGCTAGGAAGAACGTTTTGTCTTTCTGGTGTAGTGCGTGTCTTTGTTTGCACGTCTGTATTTTGTCTCTCTTGTGGTTTAAACTTTTTGCTGTGGTTTCCATCCCTGTTTTAAACTTTGTGAATGTGAGAGAGCGCATGCATCTGTGTCTTTACACGAGAGTAAAATTTCCTCTTTCCCTCAGGCCCGCAGACTTTTCAGACAAACATCCTTGTCTGTGACCGAGCTATGATCTGTCATTGTGAACCGAGACGTCAAAAGGTCACTCGCGAGTGCGTGTGTTTATGCAGTAGGACAAGGCCTCCTGTGATCAGACACCATAGTGCAGGGTTTCGAAACTTGACATTCCTGATGAAATAGCTTCTCGGAACAAAGGCAGTTTATATGTTTCAATCTGATTTGTTTTACTATAGAAGTACTAAATGTGTCTTTTGATTTATTAATGATATTAAGCATGTTTTATTAATTTGAGCATAGCTGGGTAAACATTTGATCATTGGGAAACAGAATGTTCATGGGTGGCGTTGAGGGGAAACCTCAATGGCAATTTGCAGAAGAAAGAGAGGGAAAGACATGAGAAATAAAGATAAGTGAAGGCTCGACTAAACAGGACAATCGATCTTGTGTCCGGGATATGTGAACCTCCGTGGCTTGTGTTGTTTTTGGAGTCATTACCAGCATACTCTTGATGGTCCTTTTGAGAATCATATGACATGTTGCTCTCAATAATGTAATCCATATGTAATAATATGCTCATAATCGAAACATGCACTTATCTGTATGTGTAGAAGAGCACATCTGTATGGACTGTGTGCCTTCCCCCCTTATAAAGCAGCGGTCAGACTTGAATTTTCCCTCCATTGACTTCCATTCAAATGCATGCGAAAGCGACGGACTAGAAACGCAAGCCCGTGCGGAAATATTTCGCTGCGTAGCAAAATTCAAGTTTGGTGAACTCTGAACTGCGAATTCGTGTCACGTGAGTGCGTGAGACCAATAGAATATCAAAACGTCATACTGTGACTTCTCCGTACAAAAAAATTCCAAGATGGAGGAATCACTCATTGTAGGAGCTTCGCATCATACCACTTGGTTTGCGGAGGCAATAGAAACAGTGTTTATGTACTTGATCAACTGAAGTGACTTATTGTAGTCCTGTTCCCGCCCATTTTCGCAGCACCGTCAGAACGAATTTTGCATGCGCAAATTCAAGTGTGACCGCCGCATCTGTAGACCTCTTTAACACACACAAACAAACAAAAGTCTTAAGCTCTACACCGTAGGCTACGTGTCGGTTTTAATTTAGGTGTCGATTTTAATTTATATTTATGCGTCGTTGTCAGTGTCGACAGGCAATGACCACTAGGCGTCAGTGTCCACGCACGTGTTGCGTGTTTAACCAAGACAAGAGCCGAATAAGAAGCAACTCATTTGAGAAGCATTAGCAGTGATAGCGGCAAGTAAACAATCACTTTTGTTAAAGCTTGAGATGTTAAATACAGAAGAACAAATCATTTACTTGAGGAACAATACAGAGAAATGATATCATTGGGATCACTTTCAGAGCATTATTTGCAGCTGATGAACAATAAAACATTGAGCAAACTAATGCCGCATTTCCACCAAAATTACCTGAAACAGTTTGAACAGGCATTTCAGTCCCGTGACGTAGGACTGCAAGTGACGGCTCCACCCAGTCCAGGACGAGGCGGTAATGTCGATGACATCCCATGGCAAAGGCCCACCCCCGAATCTTCCTGAACTCTGAAAAAATAATACCTCACGAGGAGGGACTTTCTGGGGGTCGGGATTTTACCCCGAAAGTTCCCGCAGTGGAAAAGCGCCATAAGATGTATGCCTAGTTGTTCTCTTGTGTGGACGCTGATATAGTTTTCTTTACAGTTATCATTCTTGGTGTGAATGGGCCTGTGACAATATGCATTTTCTCCATGTGTTCTCCAGCAAGAAACCTGGTTTAGAGTTCACATGTGGCACGAGTGCTTTAAACAAAGTTTGAAAACATACCAAAATCAAAGGCATCTAAACAACATCACTATAAAAAAACGACAAAACATACTGAAATGGACAGGCAGTATGTTTTCATTAAATCTAGATTACTGTAAATCTAATGGTTGACCCCTTTGCTAGAAAAGCATGGCACATTTTGAAAGGGGCCTCACTTGTATGATCATGAATCTGTTTTGTTAAACTATACACTGTTTTACATATGGTGATTTTTGAGCGAGTTTGACAGTAATGATATGAAGCTGAATATAGATGGGATGGCCTTTTAAGATTGTATCACTGATTTACTGCAGTTTATACAACGGCTCATGTTCTTCTGACTAGGCCGATGCCCTGCATCATATATCTAACAAGACTCCGGAAATTAATCTGAATTTGGCTATGTAAGGATGTGTCTGTGCTGTATACATATGGCAGGCATATGAAATGATCTGTTAGTAAAAGAGAGGCTGTTATTAAAGTGTGCTTAATGGCCTCGTGATTTATCAATGGAGAAAAACTAACTTTTAAACACTGACGGCGATAGAGTAAACAACAGTAATTTGATCAACCTGGTCAGTTCAGTAGTTCAGATATTTACTTGTGCCCTCTCAATGTTTTCACTTGCCTCTAAAAGCCAAGAATTTCAAACTTTATGATGCCAAGGGCCCCAAATATGATGAACCTTTTGTTAGGGCTCCCTTCTTAAAATGCATATACATTTTTATGTATAAAGAAACCCTTAAACTGTGTTTACTAAATAGTACACAGTAAAAAAGCTTTATTCAAATTTTAAGTTAAATCAAATTAGCTTTATCGACTTTTTTGGACTGACTTTGTACAAGTTGATTTTTTTGAAGTCAGCTCAATATAATTAAGTTCAATTGACTCATACAGCTAATTTGATTTAACTAAAAAATTAGGGCAGCTGAAATTGGTGCCTTCTTTTAACAGTGATAAATGTGATATAACATGTTGCTTGCTCACTTAAATAGTTAGCTGCACTTGTTACATAAACCTGAAGAGAAATGTTTCATCTCAAACTTTCAGCAAAAAAAAAGATATAAACACAATGATAATGTTCAGTAGATATATATTTTAAACTTTTTATCTGGAATCTTTTGGAGACCCCCAGGGGCCCTCCAGAAGTTTGCAGGGGGTCCCCAGAAAATTTCAGAGAAAAGGACAAAGCAAAAATTGCTTGAAAACTGTCTTAAAGTATACGTTTATATTTAACTTTTTACTTATATATAAACTATACTTGTATTTTTTATATAGCATAACATTTACAATTTTAATGTGTTATTTTGATTTTTTTAAGGTTGATTCTTTGACAAATTTAATCAAATAATTAATGTTTTTATATCAGTAATGATAAAACTATAATAATATGAACAGGGATGTGTCACGGGATGTGCAGGGAATACTCACAACAAGAAGGTTATCAAATCGTATTTCTTTTAATCCACATAGAAACAGGGGTCAGCACCAAACCATAACCATACATTTACAATACTGGAAAAAGAGCACTAGGAAGGGGAGAACTTGGTACCAGAGTGAGTAAGAGCTAACCCCCTGCTTGTGACCTATACTTGGCGACCTTTATGGATCACTCTTATTCTTAAGTGTCAGAATAAGATTAAAATTATGTCATTCTTAGAATTTTGACACACTTAAAAGTAAAATTACTCTGAGTGGCTTTATACATACAGGCCATGGGTTCTAATTGACCTTTCACCATCCCTCCATGAGATACTATTTAAGTCCCATTAGAATGTTCCCCAACGAGACTGTGTGCAAAATGTGTGAAAAAACTCTTGGGACAAGTCTTTCACACTGACAGCTCTCATCGCAAGACATTAGCAAACTCTGTGTGTTTGTTTGAGTTAGCAACAGTATCTAAGGGTGTCAGGGCTTAGCAATAGGTCAATTGCAGCGCACTTTGCAGCCCTGAGCATTGTAGCCAATCGTGTGCGAGTGATGGACCGCTAAAGTGAGGACTCGATACTCTTATCACAATTTAAATTTTTAGCTCATCATGCTGATCCCTTTTCTGCATTAAGCATATTTAGCCTTGATGGCATCTTAGCCTTTAGCGGCTTTTGTATAATTTTCCGAAAAAGGGTAAGGGAAACTATAATTAAAATCACATGAACAATATTGGTGATTTTGACAAATTTTGCATAAATCAAAACACATTTCATAAATCACTAATCCAATAAAGAATAGGCGTACTAGTTATCAATATTTTAATGGATTCACTTCTGGTAATCTCTCCCGAAACTCTGTAATATTGAGTTTAAAAATGTATTTACCAGAAATTCCTAATATTTTGTTGCTTGTTGCGGTTCGGGTCGCGGCATTTTTGTGAAATGGGTGGGGTACAGAATTAAATTATGTCGGATGTCGGGTCAGGTGTTCTTTGAATTACTGCGGTTGCGGGTTTATCTAACTGGACCCATGCAGGACCCTGACTCAAGGTATATTTTGTATCAACTGTCCATTCCATTAAAATCAAATCGACAGCTTTTGCATTGCTAATTACATGTTCCACTAGCTTAGTTTACATGAAGAGGCAAATCATTCACGCAATTATGAGAACACCTCATTTATGGCAATCAAACATGCATTTAGAAAATTCTTTTCATTTTTACTTATTTTTCTCACCCTCTTTCTTTCTCTCTCCTTTCTTCTTTCCTTCTATCTAAGAGCTGTATGTTAATTTAAATGCCCTTCAAGCTGTTGAGCAGATGTCTCTCTCTCATTCACTACCCTTGCCTCTCTATCTCTTGCTCTCTCTGTTTCATGTGGTTTGTGGTTTGTCCTAAATTGGAATTGTTCAAAAGCCACAACACAGAGCCCTTTACACCAGGCAAAGTAGAATTGGGGGGAACAAAGCCAGTGAGTGAGAGAATAAATCAAGGGAGCAGGTGGAGAAGAGTATGTGCCAAATTGCAGACAGGTGCGACACAGCCTCGACACCAATCATTCAACCAAATCGCCATACACGTTCTATTGCCCAACGTAAAAAATACTAACCACATGATCATGGGTCTCCTTTTTGACCACCTGACAAGCCCACAGTGACATCATCCACCTATTAAGGTCAAGGGTCAGGACAGCCACTGTGTGATTCGAGGAAGAACGGCTGTTATTGGTCGATTTTGGGGTTACACTGTCTAACTGTTTGGCGTCTGTGATTGGTTCGTGTAGTGATGCCTTGTGGCATTTTTCTTTCAAGTTGGATGTCTTGAAAATATATATAATATATAAACCTTTAAAGCTTTATGGAGGTTTTATCCCCCTTGTCCCACTATGTCTCAAGAGAAAAGAATGTTTTCTTTTTTTAAGGTGTTTTAATGAAGCTATTAAAGTCTGGCATTAAAACAATCTATTGTAAAGGTGGAGCACAAACTCCAGCATTGAACAAGATGTTGAACACGTTCCAGGCAGATGTGTGCGCACGTATGCTGGTATGTATGTGATTGTATGGGCACGATTCTCTTTAGAGGCACTAAATCACAAGGTCTTTCATCATTTAATCACGTTTATGTCATGTCAAACCTGTATGACACAAAAGAAGATATTTTGAAGATTTTTGATAACCAAACAACATGGTACCCCATTGACTTATATTTTATGATCTCAAACCACATCGCTCAAAATATCTTCTGTTGTGAGTCATACACAGGTTCACAACCACATGAGGGGAATACAATTTTTTTTGCCTGAACTATCCCTTTAATGTTTGTACTGCAAGCCAGACTTATGATGTCATACAGTAAGCATGCGCACAAAAATATATGTATAACAAATAAATAAATGTGCAATCAGAGGAAACAGCTGATGACAGGATCTCTAGAGATCAGATATTAAATTTGACAGGTGTTATGAAGTGGCGATCATGAAGTATCTCGACGACTTTCTTTCATTCTCTTAAATGTGTTACTGAATCATGAGTGAGCGGCTGAAGTGATGCGCGTTTGCCCATGAATCGCATCAGTTTAAGTTAAGATATAAGGAAGAATGCGAATATTGTACTCGTCCAGAGACGGTAGAGAGCGAGAGCGCGTAGCGTTCGTGCTTAAACTGTTTGATGAATCAATTAACAAATAATCAGCTGGTCACATGCGTTCCGAACCGTCGAGCACGATCCGTCATCCGTTTCAGGTTCACCACTATGAAATTATTGACCCTTGAACCAATTTGGATTGTCATTTGTGATAAAAAAGTGGTATGTGTTATAGTGACAGGCGTATAATCAAATGTATCACTTTAAACGGTTTTGTTTCCATTATTGTCAGCACTATTGCATTACAACCATTACTCAGGATTGTATGTATTACTTATGAATGAATTCTAAGACCTCATCTGTGTGTGTACATTGGGATTTCAGTGTTACAGAAAGGTTAATTTTCCAATTCTGGTGACTCACGCAACAAACCCGACCAAGGATAAATATGAAGAAAAGAAACAATAATATAATAATGAGAAAAAATAATGAGAGAAGAATAGAGACTAACAAAAATAGCCGAATGTTTGTCTGATGAGCCAAAAAATTTGTTTGAAGCTGTCATGGTTTGCATACATCACAACACACACGCTCAGACGTGTAATCTTTGAAAAATATGCGCGGGGCTCTGTGATCTCTCGCGAACATGTTTCCCGTCTTAAGTTCTGGGTAAATATTTGTGATGTATGAGCCGAGTCCGTGTGTGCGCGGTCCAAGCCGCAAGATTTGTTACCGATGACTCTTTCTCATGTAGTTTGCTGGAACAGTTGGGGTTGAAGCGAGTGTGGCTGTAGTTAAGTGCTTAGTCAGGGCCAAGTTTAAATCAGATGAATCGGGATGCCAATTTGTTGGAGCACAGGGGTGTGCATGTGTAATGAACGTGAATTTGGATTAATTTATGTGTAGCGCATGTTCAGGGTCAGACAGGACTGTTGTTTGTTCTTACGGGGCTAGTGTTGCGTTGTCACTACGTCTAATACGTTCGTTGATTTCTGTGTGTTTTGACATTTGCCAAAATGACTTGTAATAGATTTGGAGGCATAAAGTAAGAATTGGTTAAAATTGATAAATGACATATCCTACTTTTAAGGAAAAGTGTATTTCTATAGCCGTCATAGTAGTAGTTTTCCATTTCACATAAAAAATAATTAAATACAATTTTTATTGAAAGTTGCATATACCATTGGGACATAATAAAATGTCAACCACAACAGATTTTTCTGTGTATTCTGCAATATATAAATAAGTTGCCGTTTTGACCTCACTCCTGAACATCACATTAGAATACACATTAGTGAGATATAACATGTGAGACTTATTGTGATGAGGGTGACGAAAATTTATAAACACACAGATCAAGAGAATATTGTAAAAAATCCCCAAAAAAACTTTTCTGGCAGCTAGGGCGGAGAAAATAAACCGTAAAATATTTTTTTTCCTGTAAAATTAAAAAGGCAAAAAACATTTTTGTTGTAAATTTGCTGTCTTTTTCAGCTATTTTACTTTTTTGACCGTGTTTAAAAACAATACATGAAAAATGTGTAAAAACAAACAGTAAACCCACAAACAAATCTGAAGCAGAAGGAGGAGCTTATTATTAAAACAGGTGTGACATATGTGATATTCTTAGTTACTTCCCACTTCTGAACTAAATAGACCCCCAAATCAGGGAATTTAGCCTATTTTGTACTTTGCAAAGTGAAAACGCCACATTTGGGTTCTACACATATAATCTTTAAATGTGTCATTTAAAACACCTTTCCCCTTTAAACTTTAAAACTGCGTGGCTTGAAGAGATGCATGCAAAACACACCTGACTTGAAAACTGCGCATCAAGCGCTGCACGGAGATAAGAATGCACGGAGGGACACATATGACATTAAACTCCGGACCTCTGGCTGCAAGGATAGACGCATGCATGGAGAGACATGTCTGACTTTAAAACTGCGCAACTTCTGTTGCGCAGCGAGACGCATGCCCAGAGAGACACACCGCATACCTCGCGCTGCACGGAGAGAAACGTTTGACTTTAAAACGGCGCAGCTCATGCTGCACGGAAGGACATTTAAAAGGGAAGAAGACACACTTGATTTTTAACTGCGCAGCTCGCAAGTGATGCACATACCAACTAATCGATAATGAAATTCGTAGACAACTACTTTCATTATAGATAATCATCGATTTTATCGATTAGTTGTTGCAGCCCTAATGGTAAAGCCATTACAACTGTCAGCAGGTACAAATCTGGACCTGCAGAACAAATCCTTATAGTTAAAAGCCCTAGTGCATATTTGACAGTTTGTCATGTGTACGATTGTGTATGGTGGTGTGTTTCATTTCTAGGTACACAGAAACAGACCAGAGAGGTTTCATATGGGGCTCAGGGTGAAGACTAGCAGATGACAGAATTGAGTGCTTTGAGCCGTCACAGATTCTCTCTCCACAGCTGTTCGCTTTTCTTCCATATTCTCTTCATCAGCTGCTATTAATCCCCCCAAATGCGCAAGAGCCTTCAGACAAACAGGAACGCCTCACTTTAAAACCGCTCATGGCACCAGACACACGGCCCTTGCAGTGTGTGTTTGTGTGTGTGAGAGAGAGAGTAAATCGAGCCCAGTTTCTGGTTTGAATTAGCAGGGCAAATAGTTGTACGCGAGCATACAAACTCATGCGCACTCTTACACTCAAATGGGTGCTAGAGGTTTTACAGTTGTCATTTTGATGTGGTGATGACAGGCCAAATATACTGAATGTTCAAAAACTAGACAAAGTTTTATTGGGTGAAATGGTGCGGTGACTGCACATACACACACGCGGCTTGCACAATTTTGCTGTGAGACACTTGCTGTCATCTAGATATGGAACTAAAGTAAATAACAACAATTTGGTAATATTTTTCTAACCCGTGATGGCCATTAGGACAAACTAACTCAACATTTAGAACATGCCAGTTGCACATTGCTTGTGTTTCGCGTTTACATTCACATCTTTGCCAGACGCTTTTATCCGAAGCAACTTCCACGGCATGATAAATATACATTTGATCAATTTTGTGGGAATTAATCCGTGGTGCTGCTGCCAACATGTCCTACCAATTGAGCTACAGGAACAGTTAGGGCATTGCTTGTTCATTGCATTACTATGTTCACATTTAAGGATTGTTCACCCAAAAATGAAAATTCTGGCATCGTCTACTCACTGTTTTGTCAGTTCAACCATGTATGACTTTCTTTATAAGTTATTTTGAAGAATGTTGGTAACTGAACAACGGCAGTGCCCATTCACTTGTACAGACACAAAACCCAATGCAAGTGAATGGGTACTGCCGTTGTTCAGTTACCAACATTCTTCAAAATATCTTTTTTTTTGTTCTGCAGAAGAATTTAAAAAAATATTTTTTGGGTGAACTATCACTTTAGATGAGGTGTCAACATAAAACTCGCTGTACTCTGTCATGTAATGGAGGCAGACATGGCAACACAGGAACAGAGGACCAAATCGCAGACAGCAGGTAAGGGGTAACAAGGACTTTAATATAAGAACAAACGAGATACAAAATCCCACGAGGGGGTAACAAACCATAACAGCTAGGGTAGGAAAGGGAACATAAACAGGAACATCGACTCACTACCCTAAACTAGACTAGACTTACTAGACAGGATACAACATTAGACATGATTACAAGTAACTAAATTAGACTTACAAGACTTTCAGGACAAGGCGGGTGACATAGGGTAACATCTTACAGCAAACACTCCAAATACTGACAATGATCCAGCACAAGACAGAAGACACAGGGGCATTAAGTAAGGGGACATATCAGGAGGTAACAGCTGTGGGGCATGAAATCATTACATGCAATAACGAGTAAACGAGAGGGCGGGAATAGAGACGAGACCAGGGAGAGAGTATTACGAGCCATTAGCGTCAAAATTGTCTCTCTACACATAAAACATGGGGTTCTGTCATGATCACGCCACTAGGCAAAGAGAAACAAGACATGATGCAGCAGAATCATGACAGTACTCGTTGTAATGTCATGCTTGATCTGATTGAAGCTTCTGGCACACATTCTAAACTCATTTGGTAGTATTTAAGGGAGGGTGTAACACTTTTTAGATGTTGCTCAAGTTTAGTGGCGGTCCCGGAGGTTTCCATTACTAGCTCCATATATATATCAGATGTACAGTGGTGGCTTCTTAAGGCCCCTTTCTCCAAAATATTAGGTAGACATTGACATTCCAACCTTGTGTCAAGCTTGCATTATTTTTTGCAAAGTATTCCAAGTCAAGATGGTTCCATAAGGGCCTGTATGACAATCCCATTGTGAACAAATGATAAACCAATACATTTTAAATCAATAAAATCAGCTACTGTTAACATTTAATCAACAAAAAAATCAGGATAAGCCAGCATTACAATGCCCAGTACGAATCACTTAAGGGCTGCTCATATTTCGCGTCTTTTGCATACGTAAGTACTAGGATGGATGTGTCGCAGTGATAAGGTGGGCTTGGTACGTACAAGTCTGCATACGAAGCATTCTTAAAATCAAGAACACATCAAGGTTCTTCCATGCATTCTCTGTTTTCTTGTGTTCTTCAGTATTGAAAGTTGACTGCGAGAATACAAGGACACAAGAATGCTAAAGAATAGGGACCGATATGTACATTTTGGCCGTTAACGATAACCAATCATTCTTAAACATTGGAAGCCGATAACTGATATATGGCCGATATATAGTATCTAAATATTAATATAAAATTCCCTAGACAACAAAATGCAAAAGGTAGAAACTGCTTTTATTTGAAAACTTTCAGTGCAGAAAACAAAGTAACTATTAGATCTCCTTTTTCCACTTAAAATCATGTACCATGCCTACTTTACACTAGGTAACAATTTTATAACCTTCAAACCTTTCTATTATATTTAATTAGCAAATTGTATATGTTCTTCCAGAGCAGTCTATAATTTACACATTCATCAATACTGTATATACTATACCTGCATCAACCATGTTTTGCTATGAGCAACAGGTGAATGAACAGGACAGAAATACATTACTGTGCTGTATTTTAACGGTGAACAGTGTGCAGTTGAAAGTTTAACCAGAGTAAATTTTATGATTTATGATTGTAGCAAAGTTCATTAAAAGGAAGGAAGGAGATGGGAACCGGCGAACATTTAAACATTTAATCAAAATAACAACAAAGTAAAAAGACAGCCGGCAGCCCCTCACGGACGACTGCCAGCGAATAAAACAAATACACCCATGAACATGTTCGGGCCCTCTCCTCTCTCATCGACGGTCCGGTCGCTCATTCTCTTTTATATGCTCCCGATCTCCAACGTGATACGAGACCGGTGCGCGCACAGCTGGCGCTCATTAACAATTACTCACCGGCCTCGAAACACGGTCTCACCCCGCCTACTCCACTACAAGGATTTATCGGCTATAATTTATCAGCCTAAATTTTATTTATAAGGCCGATCATTTATTGTGTATCCTTTCTAAAGAATTCCTTTTGAGAAACAGCTATGTATGGATGTCTCTGGGCAAAGCTCCCGATATCCATTCACCCTAGAACCACCCGTGGCCATTGGTGATCATGTCAGGGCAAAATCCATTTTCAGTCCCTGATCACTTATTTATTTGCAAATTATCCTGAATTTTGTTTCAGAAGACAAAAATTCGCTTTGGAACTTTTGAAAATCTACTGACAAGAATAAAATTAAGCCTAACATGGACAGTCAAATTCTTAAGTTTGTTTTTAGATTCAAGTTTTTGGCCAAACATATATCTTGCTTATGGGATCAGTACAGGCTCAAGGCTGACTCTTTTTTGCCTTGTTCTTTTTTTTTAGAAATGTTGACTTATTTATGGAGGGGATAATAGCTGTGTATGCAATATCTTTGTTACAGTAAACTTTGATGAACTTTGATACAGCGACAAACCATCTGTGTTGCATTTTCTGCTGTGTGTGTGTAATGTGAGGGATTGTATATTTATTTCCAACAATATCAGTGGAAGTCAGCTTCTGTCTTGTAGTGTTTGTGTAAATTTGAGTAACAGAAACAGCGGTTCTGTTTGTTTGTTGATGTAGTTAACATGTGTGACTACATCTTTAAAACAGATCTTTCCTCTTTCTCTCTCTTTAACTTTTATAGGGGAATTTCATGCAAATATCAACTTTAAGATGTTTTTTTTTTATTATTTTATAAATAATATTCCATATTTAAATCTATTTTTATGTTTTGAAGCATATAAAACAGTTAGGCCCCGTTTCACAGACACGGCTTAATTTAAGCCAGGACTATGCCTTAACTGAATTAAGATTTTTATGTTGTTTTTATAAATATACCCTAGGTGAATACATTACTGGTATGCATATTGAGACGCAATATTTTAAGATATTTCTGGGCAAGTTATATTCAGTTAAGATAGGTCACACATTCATTTAAGTCTGGTACTAGCCTTAAGCCTGGTCTGTGATACCGGGCCATAGTGAGTCATGCAAGTGAATTGTCCCATCCAAAACAGTCCATATTCCTTATCATGAAAATTAAAAAAAAAAAAACTGTTTTGCGATCAAGAGCCATCCCTTCTCCATTTGTTAGTTATTATCGCTTCTGGTTTGCACATTGAGTTCACAGAAATCCTACAAAGTTGTCTCAGAAACATTCTTGTCACAACCAAAACACATTGATTTTAAAATAGAAAACTTGTGCATAGACTTTTTTCTGATGACTGTACTCTTTCATCATTGGTTTAGTAAAATATAAACAGATGATTCAAAATATTGGTAATAAATACATTCTTTGAGAATTTATATTTCAAGTATTGACTAAAAATGTCACATCCATAACACTGGAATTGCCATTTACCTCTCTTACATCATATGTAGCCTATTCTAAGGACTATAAAGATTTTATATGTTATGATGCTTTTTATAGGCAGCTCAGCACATTTCCTCCCTGAGTTATGATCTCCTATAAATTCACACTCTTCAGAGTCCTTCTATCATCGAGTGTCAATGAGACATTTATAGTGACTGACTTAAATAGATTTAAGAGAATAGATGTTTTTTTAATTTAATTATTTGCATGTTGGAATGAATGATGAAGAAATGAAATTGAGGTATAATTGATGAAAAGACAGAGGGAAATAAATCCAACACAAACAGCAGTATAAAAGCAGAAACACGTGTTTTGATGATAGGCTGCAACTGGGTCATCATAGGTTGTCTTTTGTTTTCATTTGTGTTCTTTTATCCAGATTTATCTGGCGGTTAGCTCATAGTTGGGATTTGAAGCGTTTTAATAAAATCATATTAATAGCACATCAGAGTATTTCATCCTAATAATAATACTGTTTATGTTTTAATAATAAACATGTTTTAAACATTTCAGAGTTTTGAAGAATATTTGAAAATGTATTAAAGGGAAACATTTTAGATATAGAAATAAGGAGGGAATAAGAAGAACACAAGAAAGGTGGGGTGTTAAAGGAGAGGAGTTGAGAGGGGAGTCAAAGTGTTGATGTGAGGACAGGAGGATATAGACGTGCTGAGATGGAAAGATGAGAATTAAAAGGGGAGGTGACATGAGTAAATGTAACATAGACATGTGAAGAAAAGAGAAGGTTCTGTTGATGAAGAGGCCAGTTAGAGTTTATCACGCTGTGCATCTCGTGTGTCTGTGTATGCGTGTACGCACATCTCATCCAGAGTATGTCCCAGATGGGGTGCAGCTGAACGAGCACAAAATCCCACATCCAGCTGTCCATGTGTGGGGTGTGTGTCACACTGGTCTCTAGCTGGAGAACCTCACCGCTTATGAGGTGAGAACATGTTGAGACCACTGTCACATGAGGTCTGTTCACTGTGTGTGTGTGTGCATGCTTGTGTGTTTGTGTGCTTTAAAACAATCACAGCATTTTAAATACCATCACATTTACATTATTAAACATATTCCTCAGACATATTTCAGCCGTATGATGTTCTTAATGTGGTATAAATGTTTGTTCACAGTCATGCGTTACTTTATACAGTAGGTTGTCTTGTACCAAGCATAAGTCAGGCCATGTTTCAATCAGGCCAAATGTAGCATTGACCTGCCAGTCACTATTGTATCAAAGACTCACAATAGAGATGTGTGTTTTAGAAAATATAACCATTTCCAGAGAACATTTGATTTCTGATGTACTCTTTAGCCAAAGCAAGCAGAGCTCTAATCAGATTGCCACGGTAACAGGATCCCTCCACTGAGGGAGTGACATCATTAACTGATGTGAAGGTCTCTCACTTTCATTCGCAATCTTTATACAAACTGTCCTGCAATTCTTGCATACTATACTTGAATTAGCTAAAGTGCTACTTTAGCAAGTATGTATTGCTTTGTCTTAATATTTGTAGATCTTTAACATCATCTTAATTCTTTAGATATAGCAAATGCAGTCAACTGATGTTGTAGTTTCTTAAGATGCTTTTGCAGTTAAAACCTTAGCCTAAAATTGCAACTGCGCACATGCACTTATTAGGTCTATCCAAACACGAGCATAATGACAACACAAAAGAACGCCGTGGAACATATTATTTTATAGTTATTTACTCATTACTTTACTTGTTGTTAAACATAAACCATGAACTATTAATACAGATGGTCAGATTTCACCAAACTGATACGAGGGCTGATTGATGTCTGTCACAAGGTTCATTAAAAGGAAGGAGACGGGAACCGGAAGACATTTACACATTTAATAATGTAATAACAGCCGGCGGCCCCTTTAGGCCGACCGCTGGCAAACAATACAATAAATACAAATACAAACATGTCCGGGCCCGGTCCTCTCTCGTCGACGGTCCGGTCGCTCGTTCTCTTATATGCTCCCAATCTCCTTCGTGATCCTCCTCTCGAACCACGGTCTCGCCCCGCCTACTCCACTACAATGTCCTTTTTATACAAACGGCAGTCTCTTTTGGTACCTGAGGTCGAAGTCTTTTCTGACTGCGGCGCTTCTCCGCCCTCTTCCGCTGGCCTCACTCCGTTGTCTTTAGTCGATATTAACAAACAAATTTCGACGAATAATAATATCCTATATATAATCTGCTTCCACATATGGGGATTAATGTGGTGCTGTTGACGAGGGAATTGTGACAGAACTCCCCCCTCACGCCTACGATGTAACAACTCGGGAGGGGGGTGGGCATCGTGGAGGCTAACGGGGAACATGGACACAATGGACTAGACAGGAAGCCTCCAGGACGGGAGGCCTGGAGGGTACCGGCCGCTCGGGTGTCCATGGAGGTAAGGAGATGGGAATGGCCGCCACAGACCAGAGAGGCAGTACACGACCGTGACGTACCTATAGCGCTTGAGGTAGTCGTTTCTCCTGGCCGTGTTGGGGCATTCCGGGACGGCCACTTTGCCCAGGCGAATAGCCCGCCGTAGAGTCTGGGGAAGCCACGGAGGAGGAGGAGGCTGGTGAATCGTCGCAGGTGTGGTCCTCGGGGCAGTGGGCTCTGGCGGCTGGGCAGCAGGCTCTGGCGGCACAGAGAAGTCCAGCAGCACCAAGTCGACCAGGCTGCGCTCGGAGTGGACAGTATCGGGAGTTCGTGGATGGAAGGGTTGGGAAGTTCGGGAGCAGAGAGGTCGATCAGGTCGGGGGAGTTGTGGTCTTCCTCTCCGCCACCGCGTCGTGGCGCAGGCTTGGTCGATCGTTGTGACCACCCACTAAAGACCGGTACTGATCAACCATCGCTCAAGTCCCCATCAGCTACCCTGACACAGAATTTCGGAGCCAACCGCTTGGAGGACTTGATTTACGAACTCCTCCAGCGGATACTCATCCCGGTCGGAAAGCATGATGAGGACAAGCAGATCGTCATCCAGACCGGTCAAAAACAAGAGGTTCAGCACGGGATCGCTCCATCTCCCCCGATAGCACAAACCGACAAGCTCCTCCACGTAGCTCTCCAGAGGCCGACCCTCCTGCCTCAGGTCCAGCAGGATGGTCTCTGGAGAGAAGGTGATGCTATCCATCTCTGGAAGTCTAGTCTTCTGTAACGGAACGTTACCAAGGAATACAGAAGAGAGTAGATCCACAGGCAAAACACTTTTAATTTGTAACGATTGGGTAAAACAAACGAAGAACGTAACATTTGGGATTACATTTAAAACTAGACAATGAAGGGGAGAACAGATTGTGAATATATACAAGTCTATGATGAGGCAGATGACGGGCAGATGTGGGGATTTCAGATGATACACAGGTGCTGGAGTGCGACGGATCGTGGAAAGTGTAGTCCTTCGGGAAAACACAGGGAAAGAAACAGAAGGGAACCTTGACAATATTGGACATGTTCTTTCTTACAATGTATACTTTTTGGTTACACTTTAAGGTCCAATTCTCGCTATTTACAAACCGTTAACTACAACTTTTGCCTCAATAAACTTTATTAATAGTAAATAAAGTAGTTGTAAGGTTAAGGTATTGGGTAGGATTAGGGATGTAGAGTATGATCATACAGAATTTGTGCTTTATAAGTACTAATCAACAGCCAATATGCTAATAAGATGCATGCTAATAAGCAACTAGTTAATAGTGAGAATCCCTATTCTATTTACATTTGCGTTTACATCTATTCATTTAGTAGACACTATACAAAGGAACTTAAAAAATTTCAACAAATTAAAGTATAATAGTAGTTTTAGGTTACCAAAGCCATATTTACCGGTTAGATTTAAACTGTTACAAGTAAAAGTGAACAACATGATTGAAAGACATAGGTTAGAACAGTGGTTCACAAACTGGGGGCCCGAAGATGGATCTGGTGGGCCACAGATTTTGTGACATTTTATGAAATATAGAAATTCATCATAGATTTTATGCAATCAAAGTCTTTATTTGGGGGGCGGCAGAGGAATGCATTCACAACAAAAATGTTACGATTGATTCAGCAGCTCGGGTGGAGGCTGGCAGTTCATTCTACCAGAGAGGAACAGAATGGATGAAAGCTTTTGCAAGTGTTTAGATGGTTATGGCTCTTTGTTCAAAGTGCAGTGTTTTTTAGGGCACTTATGCCACACTTAAAAATATATGAATCTCTTCTGCAAAATCTATGAATGTGATTCCATTATAAAACATTTAAAGCTCCAATCCGTGACTTGTTTTGTTTAAATAAAGTACATTTAGCTATTGAGCGAAATGCATAAAAACTGTTTAAAACTGCCTTGTTACCATACCCAGATTTGCAAGAGGAAGCTGTAACACTGATTTATAATTTTGTAGGAATTTGACAAGTTGAAGCTTTAAACAAGCAAAATGTTTAACACATTTTGAAATCAACAGTATTCAAAAAGAAGACCCAAAGCATTTTGACACTTTCTGGTAATTTAACTTATTAATTAATTATTTTACTCAACATGTTGTCATGACGAAACACACCTGCGTTTACTCTGCTGAGACAACTGTGTGAACTTGAGGGTGACTGATTTTATACATCCACTTAAACATGTGACCAGTTGATTAAAAGTAATATTTGGGACCATCTGTGCTTTGTTTTGAAATCTGAAATATCCTTGATCTGCTGAAATTTTGGCCGTCCTTAGAGGGAACGGAGGAAGATCTCAGAATTTATGAGGGTAAAATAAAAATTGTTTTATTTTTGTTATTAAACTCTTGGCTTAAATAGCTGCAAATTATTATCCAATAATGGTGATGATGTTGGTTCCGCTTTTACTCAAGTGTAATATATGATGGACTGGTCGGAGAGGCGGTCCCCTGGAGACGTGAGGATTAAGTGCCTTGCACAAGAGTGCAGTGGTGATGAAGCTGGTTTTGTTCTCAGAAAATCTTGATATCCTGGAATATATCATCTAATCTTTCAGATAGCAGTCCAGGTCTTTAACCACTAAACTACCACTGCCCTGTTCAAACTTGAGTCAGATTCTGCATATAACCTGCATGAATGCAAAAGAGTCACCTGACTGATTTATCCTAATGCACATGTCACATGTAATTGTACATGTCCACAAGAGAACTTGTCTAGAAAAGGACATTGTGTCTTCATCTATTAGATTACATTCCGATGCAATTTCACACTATACTTATTCAGTTTGTCCTGTGTGTCTGAGTGTGTGTTTATCTCTAGAGTATTTCTCAGTTGGAGGTTAATTGTATGATGTCAACTTCAGTGGTCTAGGAGGGCTGCAGTCATTCACTACAACGATAACAGCTGGGCCAATCTGTTCAAAAAAATGTGATTGGGTCATACGCCAAAGTATGGTCACACATCCTGATGTTATTTACCCACCTCTAGTACATTCTCTAAGTAGATTTTGCCCATCAGGGTTTCATTTAAGCTATTGGGCATTGAACAATATGTGGCAAACTTGTGGCACTGATGAGAACACACTGTTCCAGTGAGGGCGCCACCACACTAGGGCTTTTGATGCTGACCTGTTTGATGTCAAAAGAATTCAGAGTTGATTGGTGAAAATAATAAATACCGATCTTGGGTATGCATTAGCAAAATGCATTGGAATCTGCCTAAAAAGATAGTCTGGGTTATGGCTCATGTGAACTATGATACCAACACAATCTTACGGGAATTCGTAACCTTTTTACGAGGTGGAAAATTGATATGAATTCATACGGTCTTATTCGTACGCTTTTGTACGATTTGCTTTAACCTTAGTGACGGTTAGGTGTAGTGTAGGGGCTTCACAGAATGAGATTATAATAAGATTCTCATCACACTGAAGTCATATGAATTAGCCACCTCGTAAAATAATAACAAATTGAGATCAGGTTGTGTTTCCAAATGATGTGATTATAACAGAAAATTAGCCTATCTGATCTTTGCATTTTCCTGGTAGAGGTTCTGTAACTTGTTTCCTCATTACGTCTCACTGCAGTGCAGATGTGCTTCTTTTGCTGTGTTATTTAATCTGTAAAGGGTAAATCTATTTGGAAATACCAGTATGTGAAAATAAAGTAAACTAACAGCAGTTTTGAGTTCACAAAATTTTAAGCGAGACTCAAATAGGGTGCATTTTTGCACAATTTATGACATCACAACACATGTGTCTATATGCACAGTTTTTGATCACATGAGATATTTGGAGATTGTGTCCAATCACTGTCTCAATTACCGCAGGAACAGCAAAGCTTATTTAAAATAAACAGTGACCTGCTTTGACATCTCTCCTGGACGACAACTTAAAACGCTCTTAAAGGCGCTTTATCTTTCAGTCACCTAATGTAGTATAATGTGTTTCTCATTGCTGCACATTTCTCAGTAAATTGCTTTCAGAGAGCAGATTACATTAATTGCATCTCTTGCAATCCTTCCAAGGAGTTATTACCTACAGCCGTACCTACTCATGCTGTTTCCTGCATCTATGACCTATAATGCAATACTGACCCAACTAAAACAATGTGAAAATAGACCTACAGGAGCGTGGAATTGAACTATGCTTCAGAACAAACAGTCAGTACAGACACAATGCATAATCTTTAACATTCATTCAACAATGAATAGCAAAGTCACATTTCGAGACACATTTAAGAGTAAGCGTATAGTTTACATTTTTATTTTAAACAGGGCGTTCTTCACAGTCTAGACCTTGTAATTTGACTCTCACCTGTCTCTTTCTTAAAAGACGTTTACTCTCAGACATGCACACTACAACGAAACACAGCATTTCTTTCAAACTGTACACCGAGAGATCCCCGTAGAAATGAGTCACAGATGAGATCGCCTCGATTGTTTCTTCTAGACTGCAATTCAATAGAGATCAAATTAAGTTTTTTCATCCTGAAAAAGAATCCAGTCATGTCGAACACTCTAGAGTTTCAGAAGATGCAAACATTGTCTCAATTCTGGTTAGATTTCCAAGATACCAAATTCTGCAATCAGAAATCATCTTTCATCCAAAAGACATAATTATCTGGGCTATTCTTTACACAGTTGTATTATACATACTCTTCGTGTAAGCCAAAAAATTTTTCCCATATACTGTGTATTTTCCTAATTATTATTTAACAGACAGACATAAAGGAATTTTATGAGAAACATCTAGTGAACATTTGGAGAAGCATCTGAGAAAAAGTTGATAGTTTGTTGAAATTAGGCATGACTTTCATCCTGCTTTCTTTGTGTGTGTCTTTAATAATGACAAACTTTCTTGTATTTCAGGGTTATAAAAGATATGTAAGCACTGTAAGATTTATTTAAACACATGCAGAGCTCCAAAATCACCAGAAGTGAAAGGTTACGAGACAGAGCGAAATTAGTCTTTCTTCAGACCACCCAAAACCTGATTGGTCAAAGGTTTCATGAAGCTAAAATTGCTTCTTTTTTTTCAATCAGCAAGTATGCGTGTGTACATTTCTTCATGTTTGTAGCAACATTCACATTCTCATGTTTTATGTGCGATTAGTTTGTCAGTTGTCACCGAGGACAGATAGACTCACGCCCTCAAACACACGTACACATATGTTGCTCTGGAACAGGATTTATAGTAGGTCTATGCGCTGTATTAGTTTTAATTCATTTCTGTTTGAAATGTATGACATTGCGTGTTGAAGAAGTTGTGTGTGTGTGGTCTGAACTAACAGTAGCATCTATTCCACTACTATTTATTTTGACATTTTCCATTCTTTCTGCCGTCAGCCTGAGAAAAACGGCTGTTTTAATCAGACTGACCACACACACACATTCACAACACAAACAAAGTCAAACGAAACACTTCACAAGAAAGTGTGCGTATGTTTTACAGCAACCTTCTGTTCACAATTGTGTTTGTTTTTCTGGAACACTCATGGCAATCAGTTTGAAATGTACTTGACCTCCACATAACAAGGCATATAAATTCAATGTTTAGGATCTTTATTGTTGTGTGTAAATTAGTACAATTAAATTCTTTTGTTTTTTCATTGCAAGAACATGGTGTAGAATGTCAGCAACCAAATAATAGTTCAGGAATAGTTCACCCAAAAATTGATGTTTTTTTCAATTATTTACTCACCCTTATGCCATTTTAAACCTTTATGACTTTCTTCTGTAGACAACAGAAAATATATATATTTTGAGCAACATTGGTAACCAAACAACAATGGCCCCCATTGACTCAAAATAACTGAGACATTTTTAATGTCTTCTTTTGTGTTACAGTAAAGGAGTGATACTCTAAAACTAAATGTGGTTATTGGCTTGTAATCATAGGGAAACCACTTTAAGTGCTATATAGAACCATATCTTGGTTCTTCAATGGTGCTTAACAGGTTCTTTATACTGAAGCGGTTCCTCAGGGGTTCTATATAGCACCTCAGTCCTCCCAAAGAACCGCTGAAGAACTTGAAGCACCAAGATATTTATCTATATAGCACTTAATGTGGTTCCCCTATGATTACCATGCAATCAATAATAAAACATTTATTAATTTTTTGTAAAAGACTAAGAACGAAACCAACTATAAACAATTTACAAAACCCAAAGATCAATTTATAGTATAGAGAACATGCTATACATTTTAGAAAAACAACTATATTTATTTACTTTCCATATGGTGTATTTTTAGGATGTCCCTAAATATACTTTTTTCATTTATTGTGTTGTATCCCAGTGTATACCCACCCATATACACCATATGTGTGTTTGTACCATGTGTTTAAACCTGTAATAGAGTTTTAACATCACAGACAACAGGCCAAATATATTTCATTTCCATCAAGGATTTTACCGATATGTAAACTGTCTCGTCTTCCAAAATGGCTTTTCCTGTAATTTATCGTCTTCTTTGTCGTAATTGTGAATTAGAATTGTGAAGAACTATTTTCTTACACACAAACGCCCTAAGCCAGAACATTATGTCTAAAGGCTGGTACATCCTCTGGCAAGAAGACAGGCCTATAGTGTCACATTTCAAACACACAGTGAATAAGTTGGAGTTTGACACAGCAAGGTGTTTACAGATCTCAGTGTCATCTTACTGGTAAACACATAAACTTCTTTTCACACTCAATACAAAAAGATGGTATAAATGCTTCTTTGCGGCAGTCCCACAGAGACAAAATTTTTGTGAAGCATGTTAACGTTTCTTTATGAAGTGCTTTAGCCAAAAATATATATATATATATTTTACAAAAATATATTGTTATACTTTGGCATTGTAAAAAGAACTTTTTTCAAGCGTGAATAAGACAAACAAATTCTCATTTCACACAACACACCAGAGAATTTCATGCTTTATTGGCTCATCTGATCAGACAAATTTTACCACAACGCCCCCCCCCCACCACTGCATGACCCTGCTAACCCTACCGTGTGAGTTTGTGTGTCCTTCTTTCTCCAATAATCCACTGCTTATTTACAATCACAAAAGAATAAAGAGAAACCAATGAGGACGACAATGCCAGTCTAGGCCCAGTAACATGACTCTTATGTGAAACAAAGCAGAGATAGGTTTGCTACAGCTGCTCTCTCTCTCTGGCTGACCCCGTTTACACCTGGCTGGTAGGTATTAAGATACTAAAATTGTAGGGGTTGTGAAATGTTTTGCGGTCATATCACTCAACCACATTCAGAGGCAGTCAAAAGCGTGCAACCACAATGTATTTGTAATGTAAGTGCTAATCCATCGCAATGCTGTTTGAGCAACACCGAAGGACCTGCACCTCCTACTTGACTGGCAGTCAAATACTGCGTTTGAACCGCCAACTATGTGCATTATTAAAGTAAAATTACAATCCAAAGAAAATATTTGGAAAAGCGTGAACATGTGCATGTCATTCACAAGACTTGGCAAAAGATCATTAGTATGTCAGATATGAGTGAGAAGGAACGCAGTTACTTGTGATATCTTATCTCTAATAAAACTGATCCTCAATTTCTCAACATGTTCTTTTTTACAAGATTTCAATCTGCTTCCAAAAAGTTTGTGAACATATCAGCATCATTGGATATTTACGTTGGTAATACTCTTTAAGGTATCCTTGTAAATACCTAAATGCTTGTCATTTAGTACCATGTTAATTACCATTAAATAAGTTTGATCTTTAATATTCTTTAGTGTGTCCTGTCCTGGTAAGCCCTGTAGTATGGGCACCTTTTTAGTCCCAATAAGAAAAACTGCTTATAAAGTAAATGAGGTTTATTTGAAAAGGTTAAAATGTTTTTTTAGGGGTCCGTGAGGGCTAGGGTGGAATATACAGTTTTCCCGGTACTAAAGTATTATGTCCATGGAAAGTTCACAACATAAAACATGGAAACCGTACATGCGTGTTTGTGTTTTCCTTTAGGCTTACAGCCGCATTGTTCAGTTCTCAATGATTTTCTGTGTGTTTGACATAACTTCAGATTCCTGAGTTCCGTTCTATATAATTCATTTAAGTTCAAGAAAGATTTGTGTGCTTGTTCACTCCAATGGAATGTCATTCTGTTGTAAATCCACAGGGTTTCAGTATACACAAACGCACACAATCTCACAGTCTTTCATTACGTTCAGAGCATTGTCTTTCAACAGAGGTGTAACTTGTGTGTAGTTTCAGTTTACATGGTGACATTTACTTTATGAAAAATTAGTTTCATTGATCATCTCTTGGCTTAAATGCAACCTTGAGTGCAAATGTGAAATCCTTTGAAATGGCTCCATGAAGTATTTTTATTCTTCTGCATTGTATTCCAAAAAATTCTCATCCCTTCATCTCTTCGTTCTCACAGATCAGATGGAAGGATCGTACGCAAGAGCTGGAAACAGTCATTCATCGCACCAAGCGTTCAGGTAAAAAAAACTGTGTGTGTGTGGTTGGTATTCATGCAATTTGGAGCTTATATTAAGGCAGTGTGTGTGTTGTTACGTGTGTGTATACATGTGTGAGTATAAGGTCTGTGAGATTGCCAGCATTGTTCTTTGATGTGGTTTAGAGTTCAGAACAAGATGCATTTCCTTCATTTGATCATGCTACGTCTCTCTCACTCTCTTTCTCGTTCATTCCTTCCATCTTACTCATTACTGGGTGATGCTGCACTCACCAGTAGTTTATATGTTAAATCCCTCTCTTTTTTCCATTGTAGTAGTTTATAGCAAACCGATATTGCGCTTCTCGCTCGTTCTCGTGCGGCTTTGGTTACCTACTCCTCTTTCCGCGGCCGTGATTGGCTCCAGTTGGCAGAGGTTTGATTGGCAGGTGGTTTTGGCTTTGATTAAGGCTGTGCAGTCACTGGCTCCGATTGGAGGTTCTACTGTTTCAGCTTTTGCACCTGTGTGTGTGATGTGCCAAACTAAATACTGATACAACATAGATAACGCACAGGCACGGGACACAAACATTGTTGCACATATTCAATCTCACACGTTCACATGGTTTCGATTAGCGATGCTGAAGCCTATATGCAGCAGAGTATCCGATGACTGACATTCTGCAGATATACATGTGTTTTATAAGTCAGATCAACATTATCACATGTTATGGCAGTCTAGTATCATCCTGAAAGGGTTGGTTTTTGCAATGTGGAACATCTGACTATTCAATATTCTGCATTTTGCCAATCTGCTTTCCAAATAAACAGACATAAAATCCTGATTTAAGTAGATGTTATGTGAAAAGAAATGGTGATGTTTTTTCTGCTTAAAATTATTTAAGTACAATCAAACGTTTAATGTTACACATAAAATAAATAAAAACTACAATAAAAATTCGTTTATTTTATACAGCATCATAAAAAAATATGAATAATAAAATGACAAAAGCATATACAAAAACTAAATATTGAAAAATACACTTGATAAAAGAAAATCAAAACTATAATAACTGCGGTACGAGGTTTCAGATGGACAGCACAGATGTGTTATAATAAATCTTATATAAATATTGTATAATAAATAAATAACATATTACATTTCAGAATTTTTAACTTAAAGTTTGACAGAAAATGTTTGTATTCTAAATTCATTTGGAACGCAGCATTACATAAAATGTCAATTTTATGGCATTTCTACAGTCCCTTAAATTCCCTATTTGGATGGCTGTTTGTCATTAAAAATTAAACCACACAATGATTGAGTTTATTTCATATAAATAATTTAGATCAAATTATTGTGATCGGCATGTTGAGTGGTTATGATATGAACATCTAAATGGGATAAAGCCTGATTTTATTTCAGTGCCTTGTCAAAGTCAAACACACACAAGCTGTTTCACTTTTCCTCAAAAAAGAGCTCAATGTAATTACTAACAACTGTATTTGCTGAAACCTCTCCCGCTTCTGTTGGATCTCTGTCACTAACCTTTTAAGAATAGAAGGGAGTTGACAGACTTTGATATTTGTCTCTGATTTCCTGTCATGCACAGCTTCAATGATAAAAAATATCCACATTTATCAAACAAACACAGACTGTTCCCAATTAAAGATTTCCTTAACACAATCACCATGAGGTACAAATCGCAGTTTGCGTTATACGGCTTGCATTTGATCCGTTGCACTGCCAAGACCAAGAGAGTTCGGCCCACCAACTAATCGATGAGATCAAACAGTTTGGATGTTATCAGAGGGTCAGCAGGGAGTTGAGTCACTAAGGCTGTTAACCTTCTCCCTCTGGGAGACGTGGTCGCGTGCAACGGCTCTCTCCGATTCTCCAGCAGCTATGCAAATGATGCTTTGGACTAAAAGATTGGCTAATGGGACGTGGCCTAAGAGAACGTCTGGCAGGAACCAACAGCATTAATGCCGCAAGTGCTGTAAATGTCTACACGCACAGATAAGTTTGTTGAATCACATCCGGACACGCATACTGCAAGCACCAGAAGGAAGATCTGTTAAAGAGATCTGACGATGCATAAAGAACAGACCTGTTTAATGGACGTCCAAATCCCTCCAGTTAGAGTTAAATGTTAATTGGAAATGAAATCAGGCCAAATCAAATTGTTTGTGAGTACGTGAGCTTAGCCATGTCCCCATAAAGTGTCTTGGAGACCCTCACCCCACCCCCTATTTCAGCACTGGACAGTTGCTTGGATTTACGGTGTTGTACTGTGGCCGGAATAACAGGTAGAGATGTATTTAATTAGCAGGTTAGGGTTGGAACATCATGCTTGGCTTCTCTAATAGTAACAACTTTGTACATTTAATATTGTACGTTTTCATACAAAATCTACAAAAATACACGTTCCATTAACATCTGGTAGGAGAAACTTATTTCTAAAAGATTGGACCCCACGTTGTGACCAGGCATTGATCCATAAGTAGGTGTACCTTGAAGAATCTGCTCATGATCTACAACTCAAACATCAAGATCAATCCCTCAAATGAAACATCTAGTCACGCCTTTCCACAGACATCAGATCCTTTTGAAGATTCCGTTTGAAGATTTATTTTTCAATTTGGTTCTCTGTATGCATGTGGGTTGCAGAGCTTATGTGTTGTATTGAGCATTCACTTCTCTTAAACACACACATACACACAAGTAGAGTGACACAATAAGGTGTGCTACAGATGGATGCCGGAAACAATGCCTGTAATGTGCTGAGCAGTAAATCTCTATTTGATTCAGATCCAGACAACAGTGTGGTAATGTTTCAAGCCTTCAAAAATCCCTAACATAGTGGTATGTATAATTATACACAGCACTCTGGAATACTTGATTCTGATTGGCTAGTCGTGACATTCCAAGGTGTGTTATTCCCTGATGTTCCAATCAAGAAAAACACAGGTTCCCTCGTGTACTGCGAGTCACCTTGACTGGTGCAGTGTAATATTATACATAGATTAAATATAAATATGTCTAATTAATCATCTTTATGGGATTTCTTGAGATTTATGATTAAACCAAGTCAACAATGCAAGCAAGCAATATGTTTTACAAATAAGCTTAAGAATTGTTTAAAATCAATAATTTACTCGTGTGGTAAATAGCCGTGTAATGCGGTGATAATGTACAGCCAGCCGAATGTTAGCGCAGAATATACCCTGACAGGGTGAATGAGTCCCAATGTGAAGCATTTAGACAGACGTGAAAGGCGATAGATTAAATACTGTGATATGTTGTATTATGTCGTTATAAAGGTACTGGCCAAAGCCATTTTTGAGTTTAACACATTGCATGAGTGATAATTTTAGAACCTGTGTGTGTGGTCCTGTTAAACCCTACCAGTGTTGGGTCCAAATTTTTGACCTTGTTGGGACTTTTTTTATTCCTATGAGGAAATCAGATTATAAATCATCAAAACTAAATGACGTCTATTTATAAACGTTAAAAATGAAGAGAAGTTTGTGTGAGGAGTTAGGTTTCAGTTTAGCAGATTCAACATTCATATCATTATGTCTATGGAAAGTCCCCCTAAAACATGAAAACCCAACGTGTGTGTGTCCATCTGTTTAGCTGAACATAGAATAATGCTGGGCAAATACTAATTTAAAACTATATTAATTCAATAAGCCATATTTGTTTAAATTCCCACACGCACGGGCCATACTGTCTTTTCCTACTTCTCAGATTCACGGGTCAAAACATTTACACATGGACTTACACAAACTCCAACACTTTGTTGCTTTTGGCTTCATAAACATGCACTTGTGAATGTACAGATGGTGGTTGGTGCACATGTGAGTGCAGCTGGATGTTTGGTGTGAAATATGGTTCCAATAATGGCTGTCTTTGATGCTAATTTGTTCCATTCATTAAAGACTTTTAACACTCTTTCTTTTTTCCCCGTTTAAAACAAACACAGGCATACCACTGTCAAGTAACTCCTTCAAGATTCTTTTAACGTACATGGTTTTCATGTAGGCAAACACGCACACATGCAGAGAGTTAAAAGCTGTTATTTCAGCAGTTAAAAGCACTCATTACTGTGCTTATCACATTTTCAAGGTCTGATTTTTTGACGTGTTGTTTATCAGCTTGAATATATATCTATAAAAATCTACAATCGAGAAACTCTATGTAAATATGAATGAAAAATTTGGCTAGTGATCCAAGCGCACAAGGTTTACCAGCAGAGGGAGTTTATTGAACCAGTGGTGCAGATTTAACAGAAACTTCACAAAACCTGCGACTATTAAAAGCACATGATGTGATACTTTAAAGGGATAGTTCACAATTTTTTTAAATTCTACCATCATTTACTCACCCTCTTGTCATTTAAAACCTGTACGACTTTCATTCTTCTGAGAACACAAAAGAAGATATTTTGGAGAATGGTGGTAACACTGAACAATGGCAGTATCCATTGTGTGTCTGTACAATAAATTAGTTTTAGTAAATGGGTTCTACTAATGTTTGGTCACCAACATTCTTCAAAATATCTTCTTTTGGTTTCTCCAGAAGAAAGAAAGTCTAACAAGAGGATAAGTAAAGGGTGGCGGAATTTTCATCTTTAGGCGAACTATCCCTTTAAATCTGTAATTTAATGTAAAGATAACATTAAGTTAATTAACCTTATTTTTCAAATTTTCATTCATAAGAAATGTGAGAAGTTACAGATTTTTTTACAGATTTTTTGTTATCTTGTTGTAATTGGTAAACTGTTGCTTTTTAAACATGAATACCTGTCAAGCACCTGACTAAACAAAATACATGTACATTTGAATATGACCCACACCACAGACATACTGTAAATACACACACACAATCCATCAGTTTCTGCTGCCAAGAAATCACAAGAACATGTGTACAAACATCTATTTCAAACATCATAATAAACTTTAATTTATAACCTCCCCTCAGTGGGCAACAATAGTGCAGTTTAAACTGCGGCAGGCATAATGCAAAGATGTTTGTGAATCTGCCGCTTTCTTTAACAATCATCAAAATCAGCTTTAATAAACAAACATTACACTGTTATCTCAATGAAATGCGTGACATGGCCCTATACCAGCAAAACGCACATCTTATCCCAGTTAAACTGGATTGCAGGTGGTATGTAAACAACACAAAGAGTTTTTTAAGGAATTTGTCTTTGATTTTTGTATATAGATGAAATGGACCTCTGCATGCTCAGACTGAAGACAGGTGGAGGTCATGTTGTGTATGTTTTTTGTTATGCTTGTTTGATTTTATGTTTACACATGTTGTTATGTAAATCAGCTTGTGTGATTTCCACCCAACATAAACCTCTCTTTCTCTCGCTCCCTCTTTTTGCTTTGTTGTTTTTCATGAGATGAGAAAAATGGAGGATTATAGGAAAAGATTAAAAACAGAAAGTTGTTTTTTTACTTTCGATATTCTACGCTTTGAGAGAGAAATATCGCGTGCAAAGCCCACCAGACAACACAAAAGCAGCAAGTCATTTACAAATGTAAATGAAAAAAAAACCTTTGGAATATTGGCCAAGGCAAGCACAGATTGAACTCAGGCCTTAGGAACATAGATCTTTCTCCTGAAAAGGATGGTGAATTTGTTTCTCAGTGTGTGTTTAGGCTAATTTTTATCCATAAAAGAGTTGATTTTGTCCAGCATGTTTATTACAGATTTGCTCAATTTGTTACACATGCACATAAACGAATAAGCTTTTAGTGGACATGTTTGACTTGAGTCAACCAGTTGTGTTACAGTCCGCTTGTTGTTTAACAAAAAAAGTATTAAATACGAAAGGACATGTGTATACATATTGCATAAACACATGTGTATAGACGCCAGCCAGGTGTAATTTTCGTTCCAGTGAGAATTGGGTTTATTATTCTGAACAAAAGAAGTTGACAGACTGTCTCTTCACAACAATGATCTTCTTTTCTGGAACTCCAATACAAACATATTTTCCTGCATTGTGACAGACTAGCTGTTGAGATGTGCAATGATACATTTCTAATAACTTTTTCTTGTTTCCTGTGGCACTTTCTTTCAGAAGCGAACGGAAAAAAGAAAGGAGATCGGAAAAAGGGTAATTTCATATTTTCAGTTAGACTATTCTGTTTCTTTATACATGCTAATAAATGTTAAGTAATATTAAATAATAATTTGCAATGAAGTTTTTCAGTTTTCAAATATTCTGAAGCTGATTGGTTTGCATACATTTTCAAGGCTTAGATACTCTCAAACATGTCAAATAATATGCATGTAAGATTAAAAATAATTTTGTTTTTTAATATAAAAATTATATTTCTCCTTCTATCTTTTTTAGGCAAGAAAGGGCCCCCTGGTGCTCCTGGACCTCCAGGTCCACCAGGTCCTCAAGGCCCCCCTGGAATACCAGGGATACCGGGGATCCCAGGCACTAACGCAATGGGTCCCTCTGGCCCACCGGGCCCTCCTGGACCCGCCGGGCCACCCGGACCACAAGGTCCACCTGGACCACAGGGACATTCAGGTTAACAAAGACACATGCCACCTGACACAAAAAACAACACTGAAGAGTTACTGATTTCACAGTCATGCTTGATCACCTTGGTGGCTTTTCCTACAATTAAAGTTTGTTCAAGTATTTGGGTGAGACGCATGTAAGTAAACTTATCCGAAATTGCATTCTGATATTCTGTTTTGCTGTGTATCAACAGGTGGTGCAGATAGAGGCAAACACAAAGAAACACAGGTATTCTTCATCATGAACCTTTCTGTTCAAAAGAATCAAGCAGCTTGTGTCATGTAATGGTTGACCAATATGAGTTTTTTAATGGCCGATACTGATACCGATATTAACAAATAAATGTGGCTGGTTGATCAATAAGAGGCCAGTATAGCACAAATGTATATGCATTGCATTTGAGTTATGCAGAAATTACAGACATACAGAAAACTGGTGAAACTAAATTAACAATTACTTTTTATTACGAGGTTAGTACGTAATATGTAGCTTCACATTTAATCAGCTTAATATGGCTAAATATGGCTAAATAAAATATATTGAAATTTAAATGTATTATTATTACTACTTATCATACAATATTTGTATCTATTCCACATCACATGACCCATTTTACTACGTGTCAAATGCTGGTTTTACATAAAAAAAATTGGCCATTTTCTAAAAATGTACCAGCAGATGCCAATAATAAATAAGTCCAAATATCAACCTAACATATATCGGCCACTGCGTTATATCACTTGTGTCAAGTACAGATGTTTGTGGAAATCTGTGTGCGTGTATATGTACAATATGTAAATCAATTTTGAATATGTGGCTTGAACACACTGTTTTATTTCTTTAGCCAGCTGTGGTGCATCTTCAGGGTCAAGAGACCACTATTCAAGTGAAAGAAGGTAAGGGTTAAATAATGTTCTTTCACAAAGACCGCCACATGTTTAAGAATGCATATTGATATTGTGTGTGTGCAGATGTTATAATAAAAACATGATAAAATTACTTACAATATAATTATTATCATTAAAACATTTGCTTAAATTATTTCAGTTATTCTAATGAAAATGTTATAATAAAAACTCAAACAGCTGGATTGTTTGCAGGTTAATTGATAGAAAATATCGTTACTCTTTAATCATTGGCTTATTTTCTGTAATAGCAAAATAGTAAGATGTGCATGTGTCCATTTGTGTGTCACTGGTGCCATAACAGATGATTGAGTATTTACTGATGTCTGTTTGTGAGATTTGTCAGAAGGTGTGTTGAAGAATTGGAGAATGATTTCAATTCATCAGAAAGTGTTTAAAATGCACTCCCGCTCTGGAGAGTTGGAGGTCCTGCTTGACGGAACATACTTTATATATAGTCAGGTAGAAGTGAGTACAGTCCCTGGACTAACTCTACTCCACATACACAAACATATTCTTATCAATAGCATTTTACAATATTAACAAGATCATACAATAACTTCTATTATTTCACTTGCATTTTTGTGTCCCTCTCTGTGCCCCAGGTATATTACCTGAATTTTACAGACATAGCAAGTTATGAGGTGATGGTAGATAAGACTCCATTCTTGCGCTGCACAAGAAGCATTGAGACCGGCCAGCGCAAGTTCAACACCTGTTACACTGCTGGTGTTTGTTTATTGCGAGCTCGTCAGAGGATCTCCATCCGCATGGTGTACGAAGACACCTCCATCTCCATGAGCAACCACACCACCTTTCTCGGCAGCATCCGCCTAGGGGACGCCCCAGCTACAGGACATACCTGAGCCAATCACCTCGCAGATCGACCATGTCAAACACAGATCTCATGAGATCTGAATGAGCAATGAACTCATCTGAGCCATCAGCCCAGGCCCATGGACATGGCCAGTCTAGAGCCATACAGTTTATGAACTAATGGCCTTATCTTAATTTTTACCTTCTCAATGGCTTCATCAAAACTGAACAGCATTGACCACTGACGAAAAAATCAAACTCTAGCACTGAAGCCCATCACCAATCCTTAAACATTATAGACAGGCAAGGAATCCAACTGGTAATAATCAAACAGACATGGATCTACAAATCAGATGTTTAAATCTGTGGGTAACATCAATGCCGAGGACACAATCTGCACCTGCATCGATAAATATTTTGGTGTCTGGAGCTGAGTTTTTCTGTGTTTTACCAACCTGCTATAAAAATATATATTTTCACTTATTTCAAATTGTTTACATACACACACACAGTCAGGATATCCTTTGTCACATGAAGTGATTCAATTTTTTTTGCTCAGTAACTGATTATTTTGCCATAACTGAGTGTGTTTAGTGTATGTGATGGCAGTAGTTCAGTCACTTGCATTATTCATCATGCTTTCAAGTCCCATTAACCAAGCGGCATCAACCCGAATGCAAAATACCATATATGCCCTGCAGGGGTCGCTATTGCTCCTGTATATTAAATGTAGCACTGAGAAGTTGGTATTGTTCAGAATAGCATACTATCATACTACTCTTACTATTGTTGCAGTATGTATATTGTGCACCGTATGCAGTTATTTTTATGCATAGAGTATCATCCAAACCTAATATATTTGCTTAAATAAGCAATATACAGTAGAGCATACTAAGCGAAATACTGTGTTCCACAATGCAAAATTGTCAATTGGACAGATAACCTGGAAATAATGTCAATCTAGAATTCATAACATCTCTTTATTTACGTGTTGTAATGTGTGCCATTTAAATAGTGGAAGGTATATGGTAGTACACAGTAAGCTCGTATTTCATTCTGAACATAGTATTTTTTTCTTTCCCTCTTGCATACACATAGCAAACAAGTCAATCAATCCTGCAGGCTTCCTCAAGACTGTTCAGCACCTGCCGGACAGCTCAGGATTGTGGGACTGATTGGGTTCTAGAGACAGACAGAATTTAGCAAGTGTAGTTAATGGGAAACAGATCCAAGATCTTCACAGTGAGAACAAAATGCTTTTTGTGTTCAAAGGTCTTTGAATAAAAAGATGGGAATTATCTGGAACTTTGTGAAGAGTGCTGTTAATCTGCCCCAGGATCTCACTGCCTGTCCCCTCATCCCAACATGGAAATGTAACACAACAGGCAGGATCAGAACAGGAGAAAGTCTGAACATGATCGATTTGTTGTTTGGATCTCTTTTCTAGTTTTAAACATCAGATCTGATCGACAACTTGTTTTAGTTTTTGGTGTGTTTGTTTTAGATATGAGCCTTTGTAGGTCATTAATTTGTATACTGTGTGTAGTCATGTTTTACTGAAGATAATGTATATTTGTAAACTATACAGGGGCTGTATATATGTATATAAGATCTTTTTGTACAATTGTTGTCACATTAAACTGTTTATGAAAAATCTTCTGTTTTTTTTTAATTGGTGTATGGTGCCACCTAGTGTCAATAAAAATCGTGTTTGTTTTGATTTATTCGTAGCAGTCAAGAGAGATGTTTGTGATCTAGTCCAGTTTAGCCCAACCAGAAGTTATGTTGTCCTTCAGTTTTATTTAAAATGTTAATAATATAAACAAATGAGTTACACTTAACACTATAACATACGTCAGTATACCTTCTGTTCCATATTGTCTATACAACAGAAAGTCCTTTCAGACTGTGTGTGTATTCAGTGTGTAAGCAGTCAACAGGGCGACATAATGGCTAATAACGCTTCCGAATGCCATTCTTTCAAAAACATGAAGTTTCGTCACCTCTGTTTCCACATTCTTCTGTCTTACAGTCCGTCTACATACACACATGCAAAAGACAGGATACACTTTTGTTGCTTAGCTTTTGTCTAAAATCTCAGGACAATTAACTCAAAGCGCAAGAAATAAAGACCCAGTCCAGCCCCTGACAGCTTCAAACAGGTGAGCTTCTATCACAGAATGGTTTCAAGGTGAGACTTATTTCATTGTGAAATTCACACCTCGGGATATTGAACTAATGTCAGTGTCAGTCCATTCTGTTGTTGTTCTAAATATAACATGCATGCATTTTGCATTACAAGGTAAACGTTTTGTCAGTATATGTGTTACCTGGAATCTAACCTATGACCTTTGCATTGCTATTGTAATTTATTTGACTAACCAATAACTGTCTAAATATATATGTATATCTTTTCTATTTTGCTTACTCCAGCTTTAATCCTCCTAGCAGCATGGTCTTGTAAACTAACGGTACTGTTTAGCCTGTAATGTTTAAACTCCTATTTGTAAGTAGCGTTGGATAAAAGCGTCTGCCAAATGAATAAATGATAATGGAGCTGTTGAGCTACAAGAACTTGCGGAAGAATACCTTCCTTACATCATGTGACATTTTAACTTAATTAAATTGCTATGAATTTAACTTTATTCTGGTTGTAATCAATTATTATTTGAATATAGAATAGAACAACATATTTCATTATTAAAGACTTTTGTGCAGTAAAGCTGTGATAGTGTTGTGTTTTTCTTGCATTGTGATTTCAAAAGGTCAAATAAAGGTCAAACTAAATCGAAAGCTTGTAGTCTACCGCTTGCAGTTTCTCTTACATCATAGAGTAGACATTGCGATATGTTAAACTGAAGTACACGTTATTTTTTGTATAATCTTGTAAATGGGCGTTAAAATGCGAATTGTACGTACTTGTTTGCGGTCCTTTTACAAAAATAAAAAATGCAAACAATTACTCTAAACCACCATTACACCACTCTTTATTTCCCTTTTTTGGCTTGATTATTTATTGATATAGTGACGTATCTTATTTAAAGCACACAATGCTCGTATGCCTGTTGATTACACATACGATTACGGCAGGATTTGTTGATCGGATTAGGAGCCCCGTGGGCAATTAATTATTCTAGATCCGTTAAAGAAAAGAAACTGGTTTGTTTGATCTTAATCCTGACTAATTCATGCACATCAATTAAAATTCCAGTTTGCAGTTTCGACCACGGATGGCCCATTGGTAGATCAATAACCAAACGATTCATGATGCTGGCTTGTCCCGACACTTACAGCATACTGTATTCAAAGACGAGTTGCGTCAAAGAGAGTTTTTTCACGCCTTTCAGTGTATAGACAGATTTACCAGCACGTAGGCCTAAAGTGAGGGTTATGTTATTTCTGATTGTCTCAGAGAGAGTACGGCTGCTCTAGAACCTGTGAACTTTCACACCTATATGATGATCAGACTAGAGCGATTAGCACCAGCAGGACTGTCTCAGTGGCTTTGTTCGCACCAGTAACATTCTGTCACTGGGGAATTCATCGGAATTGAATAAGCAACCGATGATTACGATTAAAAACAGATTTGTTGTAGCATAACAGCACAGTTGACATCTGAGAATTGTATCAATTGTTGGAATTTCGATTAAAAAAATGGACCTGAAAAGCAGGGCTCGTCCGGGATTTGAACCCGGGACCTCTCGCACCCTAAGCGAGAATCATACCCCTAGACCAACGAGCCGCGACGATTGTCTAAACGCTCAATCAAGACTCGATAAACTTTGACTGAAGGAACGCTATTTCTTGGAGTAATTATACAATGGAAACAACTGCTTTTGATGTTTGAATAAATGTAAACATTACATAGATGGATTTTATTTTGTGTTATTCCGAATCCTGGGCTAATTTAACCTTGTGCCTTATAAATCAGATTCTTTAAAACACACGTTATGTGTAGAACTGGGAAACGTAAAACCCCTTTTATTAGACTAGAATAGTGACTAATTGACATATGTTCTCGGCTGCGTTTGCCGATGACCTACTGCTGTTTTAAGATGTTTGCTCTTTAAGGCTTGAGAAACGAGAAATCCGGTTCATCTGTGGGGAAAATCAACCCGATTTTAATGTAAATGAACGGGTTGTTGATCCCGTTTGGACGGAAATCCTCAAAAGGCTAAAGCCCTGTTGTTTCCTTTGGGAAGGCGCACACCCAGAAAAGCATAATAGAAAAACTTATAATTTAGATAACTTAAAGTGGCTAAAGGTTTTTCCCACTTACCTTTACAGACCATTCACGAGGAACAACAAACTCTGTAGCGATAGTTATTTAAAACCAATGTTGCGCTCGTGACTGATAAAGGCTCGTGGCTGCTTGATTTGCGTAGTAAACTTTGATTATATGAAAATCGCCTGTCACCATTTAGTTTAGGCTATTTGTGTTAGACTAGCTGACATGAAGAAATAGTTTGTTTATTTGTTTGCTGAAATTACTGTGTTGCCTATGTAAAACTTGTAAAGTGGCCGAAAAGCCTTTCGCTGTGGGTGACCTCTCGGCGCACTACATGTCACCGCCCACACGTGAGGGGCGGGTCGAGCCCTATGGCCACACTATGAAAGAGAGAGAGCTTCATTCTGACTCAATCAAACATCAGTGTTCAGCGTGTCTCAGACACTGTGTAAATAAGGACTTCATCGGGATTTCAAACAACAGAAGAGCGATGACAGAATACAGTCATTTTCTTCTGTTTACCGTAATGTCTTTGAATGTGATATATTCGTGCACAGGAATTTCATGGCTGTAAGTATATTTTTCATTTTTAACAGTTGTGTGTCATAATATTGGAGCAAGGGACCCATAAACATGGTTTTGTTTTTGTTAAATTTAGTATTCTTTAGTTATGAAAGTAAATATGTTTTTGCCAATTGTATTAACAGTTCTACTCTATACCGTGGTAAGACTGGCTGTTATGGTGAGACTAGTTCACTTGTGGTTTAACTACTACGGTTAATTAAAACACCATGGTTTAATCATGGCTCACCTTCATAAGGGAATGGCTTAAGGGGTTACATTTGACATCGGAAACTGATGAGAAAGATACAATTTAGTTAATTGATTTGCTTATAGTCAAAATGTCTCATGTAACGTTACAGCTGCTTTTTTTAACAAAGAAAGTTCAAGAGTTGAGTTAGACAAGATTGATTTAAACACGAACAATGTCATTAGGCCTACCTGCCTCACGTTTTTTTTAGGTTTACATGTTAAAAGCCAAAAATTAAATCTTATATTTACCTACATACATTATTTAAAACGTACATCTGAATGGCTGGTTGTTGCAGCGGTTTAACGGTGAACGGGAGCTCTGTCGGGTGGAATCAGACGCATCACTGTAAACTCCTGGACGGGCTCGTGCCAGATCAGATGCAGCTCTGCAAACGCAACCTCGAGCTCATGCACAGCATCGTGCACGCGGCGAAACTGACCAAGAGCGCGTGTAAGAGCACCTTCAGCGACATGCGTTGGAACTGCTCTTCCATCTTGAACGCGCCTCATTTCACTCCGGATCTTGCCAAAGGTAATTCAGATCTTTTGGACATGCATACGTTTTCCATATACCTGACAGTTGTTAATTGAATGCTAGAAGTTCTTTAAGTGGAGCAGGTTGCAGACAATTAGAAACTGCAAGTTATGCTGAGCTGTCGTTTTAACAGTGTTGTGTCTACACAGGGACCCGTGAGGCCGCGTATGTATTCTCTCTGGCCGCAGCTGTGGTCAGTCATTCCATTGCACGCTCATGTGCATCCGGAGAACTTCCCAGTTGTTCCTGCGCACATGCACCTTCAGAGCAGGCGGCCCCGGACTTCCGTTGGGGTGGCTGTGGGGATAACGTTCGCTATGGTCTACAGATGGGCTCTGCTTTCTCAGACGCGCCCATGAAGAACCGCCGCTCTGGACCACAGGCCTTTAGACTCATGCAGCTTCACAACAATGCAGTGGGAAGACAGGTAACTTGTAACCAAACTTTACACAACCCCACTATTTCTGTCTTTCAGTTCTGTCTATGTGAAGTTTTGTGATTTTTAACAAAATATTTTTCTGTAGGCGCTTATGGATTCTTTAGAGATGAAGTGCAAATGCCACGGTGTTTCTGGGTCTTGCTCTGTGAAGACCTGCTGGAAGGGTCTTCAGGACATCAACTCCATCTCCGCTGACCTCAAATCCAAATATCTGTCGGCCATCAAGGTTATCCCACGTCAGATAGGCACCCGCCGCCAACTGGTTCCACGGGAGATGGAAGTGAGGCCGGTCGGAGAGAATGAACTTGTCTACCTCGTCAGCTCATCTGATTACTGCTCCCAAAACGCCAAGCAGGGATCATTTGGAACCATAGACAGGTGAGATATACATCATCAAGCAGGAATATTTGGATTCCCATGCTTTGATTGTATGAGAAAGCTCATACTCTATGAGGGTTTATCTCTAATCTGACAGATGGGACAAACAAACAACGAAAATAAATAAGAGGCAAATGAATAGAATCGGTCAAACATTATCACAGACAGACAGACACAAATACTGATTTTCAGACAAGCATTCACAGATGCCTCACAAATTCTGCTGATCAGTTTCTTTTCTCAGAGATAATACTGCATTGTTAGTTGTTAATATCTTATGCTTAATTACTCAGATCCCTTCTATTGTTTCTTTCTGCAGGCAGTGTAATAAGACCGGGATCGGCAGCGATAGCTGTGGGCTCATGTGTTGTGGGCGGGGATACAATGCCTACACAGAGGTGGTGGTGGAACGTTGTCAGTGTAAATATCACTGGTGCTGCTACGTCTCCTGCAAGACCTGCCATCGCACAGTCGAGAGACACGTCTGCAAGTGATGCACCGTGCCCACAATCACGAGAGAAACACTGTGGACTGTTCTCTCGAGTGTTGTATGATCTTTTAAGAGCCATGAGTGAGTGGATAATCCTCTCTTAAGTGCTGTATGGATGCTGCATTAGTGAAGAAAGAGGAGCTGGAGTGAAGGAATAAGGAATGGTGAAGAGATTTCCATTGTACGATACATCTGAAAGAGTTAATGAATGGCTATAAAACAAAGAACCCTGCGGTGAGGCCCCGAAGGCACCCTGCATAAAACCAGAGTGAGAACGAGAAGTAGTGGCCGCTCACTACAAAAACTCATCGGCTCTGGCACAGAGAAAGAAACCGGGGGAAGGGTTGAACTGTTAGTGACTTCCTGGTAAAGTCAGCGACTTTACCGCGATAATACTCCATACATTTCTGAACTGTTAAATGCTTTGGTCAGAATGCCGTATAATTTCTGTCTGTATAAGAAATCTAAATCAAGAAGTTTGGTTTACTACTGCACTCGAAGGGTTCATGACACTATATTTTTAGAAAAAGAAATATATCCTCTAACTTGATCCGTTGCTTTTCTGTTCCATATTCACAATTATGTTACAAAGATTTCTTTGTACCTGTAGATTTGCTGTAAAAAAAGACATTCGTATTTATTTTATTAAAAAATTATATTTAATGAGAGACACTGCTTTTGTTCTTCCAACTCATCGAGTGTTTAATATCAATATCTGCCTGCAGTCAAAAGTGGTTGATCACTCAATCTGTTAAACGTCCAAATCACCGTTTTATAGCGGTTCTGTGTGTGTAAATGTGAGCATGTTTTCTCTGATCTTTTATCAACATTCTTTTACATCAAAGACATTTTCAGGATATTAGTTCTATAGAGAGATTAAAAACGAAGATAGTACCATTCAACTTCAGCTACAGAAGAAAGAGACTAAGAGGTAACCTGTTCTGCAGTTCCTTTTGTCCTTTGATTCGCCTGATTTTATCTCGGCATTGTAAAATAAAGACAAAGACACGCAGACTTCTGGGCACTTACAGCGCAGAGTCTCTGGGGGGTTAGCTTAACGGCCTACAGTTAAAGTCTTTGTTTTTATCAAATAAACTTGCAGGTGGCTAATATATTGACAGGAATATTGATGGATGTTTCTGAAATATCAGTAGGCAATTTTCTATTAGAATATTCATCATATTGGAGATTTTAATCACAAGGATCTCACTCTGTAGAATGCGCGTGAGACAGTTTTCGATATTCAATAACCGTGGGATAAATTCAGCTTCTTAATCATCCTGAAATCAATCGCTGAAATCAAACACTACTAGGGGATGACAGCAAAGGACCAGTCAGCATTGTTATATTTGGATCAATATAATACAAAATCTTGGTATAACACACCTTCAAATGTTGCGACTGACCAATGAGAATCAAGCATTCCAACGAGTCGTGTAATAAGGATGAGATTATATTCTCTTTGTTGACTGTGTTACTGGTGTGAATCTCTGTGGAATGCAGCCTTCCATTTCACCAACTCCAGAGTATTGTTTACTAAAAGTATAACACCACACACTCACACAATGAGTATTTACACACACAGTCTGAGGAAGAGTTTATTAGTGCTTAGCTGTTTGCCGAGTGACTGTTTGTGGAAACAGATGCAGAACAATGCCATCAATCTCTGCTGAAAGACTCTTTAAAATCCTTCCCCACACATCTTCTTTATATGTCACAGTTCATTTATTATTTAAGAATATTCTTATTATATTTTTAAATGACCCTTTTAAAAAAATCATTTGGCATCAAATCATGATTGAGGTTTTTTCTGGATTTTGTTGACCTTGTCGGGACCATTGGAGGGGACATTCTGTTCCCACGAAGATAGCAAACCCTAGTCCACATTTCTTGATTGATTTTCCTTTCTGACCTGTAGACATTTCCAAGTCAGTTCTGCTAAACAGCAGTTTTTGGACTATGCATTTGAGGGTGGGTGGCACCTGTCAGTTCTGCCCCCCATATTGTTGGTGCAGCTATGACAAAGCAAAGGGCACAAAAGTTGCATACTTGGACACACACACACATGCACACATACTGAGAATAGATCTCAAAGTGACTCCAAATATGTGAAGAATCAACAGCCTGTGGCAATTACAGAACTTACAAAAGCCTTTAAAGTGGTGCAACATTGTAAGAAAGCGGAGTAGAAATGTTAATATGTGTGTGTTTTGTTTAATTAATCTGATGGTCTTTTGAGTTTATTTGAAAGGTCTTTCAATTTATGTTCACCTGGTTGACAGTTGATACATGTTGCATGTTTTGAGGGTGAAGATCAGGGTTAAAGGGTTAAGACTGGGTTAGATTTAGTCCTCCACTGTGAGCGGAATTTTCTTTTCCTGGCAAGAAAGACAAAATAACCTCATTGCGTTCAATAAAAATATGTGAAATGGTTAATACGAGAGAGAGAAAAAAACACCTGCAAAATGCTCTTTATCTGAAAACAGAAACTCAGAAAGACAATATGAGTGGTTAAGCATTAGATTTAGAAAAGGTTGGATCAGGATCAACAGATTGAATAAACAAACAGCCCGAGCCTATGGAGATATCTTGTCCATCACTGTAAAAATTCTAATGTGACAACTCATCATCCCAGAGGTTCTCTAATACAACACCATTGGAATCTGAGTGGAGTTTCTGCGGACCTGTGGGAAGATATCTTTGTCCTAACAAAAGCTCAGTGTTTTAAGATAAAGCAGCCCTACACTGTGTTACTTTATGAAGTTTATTTTCAAAATTATTTTACTGCAGATAAAATTCCCAGTAATGTGATTGGGGTAAGTTTCTTTCATACACAAACAATCCGCCAATATACGGTAGGCTAACTAAGACCACACTGACAAATGGCTTAATGCTAATGGTGTCACAGACTTGTATTTATAAACTAAATGAAAACCCATTTAACAAGAAAACTGTGTGTATGTGAGTGAAAAAATCCCCAATCTTTTCTTGCATAGATATTTTGAACAACATAATGACATTGACAGAAAAAGACCAGGCATTAGAATGTCTGTGCAAACTCTCAATCATGGCTTTCAGTGACCATTGTACTGTTAAACATTTGCCGGATGAATCAATAGACATGACCTCACACATGTTTTTGACAGATTTCAACAGTTTCATAATCTTAGATCAATACTGTAGGTCAATATGTGTGCTCAGTTAAAATCGGTGTACACCAATCTATACGTGTGTGACTATTGTTAAATTAAAAGGTCTATTTTTAGAGAAGCATTTAGGCTGGTAGTCGTATAGGTAAAATCTTAACAAAAAAAATTTTTTCAGATGGCACATCAAAGCAAATTTGAAGTTTGTTCGCATGATCACAGGGTATAAAAAGAGTGTGAGACCCTTAAAGATTTAAACCTGAAGGAAGGACATTCCTGAACATTTTCTTAAATGATGCTTGTTTTTTTCATTCGGATTCTGTAAAAGTGGCAGTGACCCGTGTCTTCCAAACATGAATATAATGGTATAATGCTTCACTTATGTACTCATTTCAGGTGCTCTGCCCATCAGAGTGAATAGGACATAAGATGCCAGTGTTTCTCAATCAGGGGGCCTTAACGATCCTTACCAAAGTTAAACACGCTTTTAATAGGCTACAGCAAAAAAAGTGGTAACAATGTTTTTTGTCAGATGGATTACCCTTTATATAACCACAGTTTTACTAAATGCCATAGTTTAACTGTGGTTACTGTGGTAAAAACAAGTTAAGAAGATGCAAAGCTCTAGAATATTTGATGTTTAGAAATTGTAAATGAAGCACAGATCTCTGCTGCCATCTGCCGCACACCGCCGGAACTGCACACCGACATCCAGCCGGATACAAGGCACAGGAAGAGCTAGAGCAAGAGACGGAAGCCGTCCCGGATCATAACAAACGCTTTGAGAAATGGCGGCTGCCGAAGACACTATCCCTATACAAAACCCCAGTGGCTCAGATGCTCCGAAGCTGTCCGATTTGCTGGACCGGGGCTGGAAGTTTTATGAAGAAGTGGACACTACGAATGAGCCGAGCAGCTCAAACGCGGTGCAGGTAAAAGTGAAGCGGGGCATCATGCAGCTGGAGGAGGCGACGAGGATGGTCAATCAGCTGGACATTTTCAGGTTAGAAAAACAAATAAAACCAAGACGCCTCAAGTGTAAACATATGATTATAAAACATGAATCGTGTGTTTAATTTTACAGTGTGTTGAGTCAGTTCCTCTGGCACTACATTAGGATCTGCCGTTCATACGCACTTCAGCATCCACGTTTAAATCAAATCAAAAGTAGCTCAACGCTCACCGTGTGTGTTTTTGCCTAACGTTATACGTTGGGAATAAAAGTTTACTAAAAACGTGACATATCTGTATGGCTTCATGGTGGTTTTATAATGACAGTGGGTGTCTCTGTCTCTCTGTCTGTAACAAGATAAAACATTACACCATTAAACTAAACGTTTTGATAATAAAGTGGAATGTATGATGTATTTTTATTTGCCATATGTTTGACTTTGGTTTTGTTTGGGGATATATACCCCTAAATATATTTATAAAATGCATGTTTCACCTTAAGTGAAGATAATAAAGCTGCCATTTGATTTTGTACTTTATAAGTGCCATATTATGTAATGATGATTATTTGGGGAATAATGTTAAGTATTAAAGGGATAGTTCACCCAAAAATAACAGATCCCCTAACAAATTTCATCCCTTATTTAACCCTCTAGTATTTATTTTCCCTACTAAATGGGGGACTATATATATATATATATATATATATATATATATATATATATATATGGGTCAATGACGTGACATGTATTTTTTGTGTCCAAATTCATTATTTTCCTAAAAAGAATTTGAATAAATACATGTCATATATCAAATGGATCTACAATATGTCCTTTATAAGAAACCCTTTTCATTTTATTGAAATTCAATAGATTTTTTGAGTTTTGGTGTTTGAAAGACCAAAAATGTCAGGTGGTGCGACCGTCCGAACATACAAACAGAGAACAAAACTGAGAAATAAATGTTAATTTTCTCAATAAAATTCTTAATAAAATATTTTGGCATGATTTTATGTTAAATTTCTTATATATGAGGGGAAAAATACTCAGTGCTAAATACATTAAATGTATATTATTTTAAATTAATATATGGTCGCACCACCTGACATTTTCTGGGTGGTAAAATCAGAAATCTTGTTTAATAATGAATTAATGCTCCCTAAAATGCTGTAAAACCAATATAAATCAACACAATACATTTTTTTGGACATAAAAATACATTTTCAAACTGTTTTGCTTAAAATATTTTTTTTTTCTTGAAAATCTTATTTGTCATTGACCCATATATATATATATATATATATATCCTTCTTTGTGTTTACATAACAACAACATTTATAATGGTTTGGAACAATCTGAGGGTGAGTTAATGATGACAGAATTTTCATTTTTGGGGGAACTTTCCTTTTATGTCTGTAGACCACTTCATAAAATGTAAACAACGCTGGTCCAAAAGAAGAATTTCGATATGTAAGATGACAAAAATAAATCTGGAAGTGCTTCTGGACTAGTGTTTACATCTTGCGAAGAGGTCTGTACTTTTGCCAAATGCAAAAGTATGTTTTTTCCAAATTAAAATAGCAAAGAACTTGTTCCTGACAAAACTTATCTAGCATAATGCTGCAATTCACACCCCTGGTACAACATACTTGAACACCTCTGGATTGTTAACGTGGATGTTTCCATATCTCATGTTAAAATAGCTTGTTAATAAAATTTGTGTCATCCAGAGACCATTACAACTTAAGACACCGTAGCAAGATTTTTCAGCAAGACACTTTTTACTTGTTCTTTATTTGTCCTTCACGATCATTATGAAACAACAGTCAATGTCTGTCATTGCTTCCCTTTAGTCGTAATGAGGCTCTGGAGGAAATCAGCACCACTGATCTGAAGTACCTGGTGTTGCCGGCACTGCTGGGAGCTCTTACGATGAAACAGGTGAACACCAGCAAGCGTCTTGAGCATGTGCAGACAGCCCGCGTCTACTTCATGGACTTCCTCCAGCGGTGCAAGGACTACGACATGTGCAGTTTTCAGCTGCCCAAAATCAGTGAGAGCAAAGCAGATACTCCCACTGAGGTCGAGACGAATCATGTACCCTTGCCAATGTCACACCCAGACCTTATCACCATGGCAACACAAAGACAGGCCAAAATCGAAAGGTGGGTTGGATTGCTGTGCATTATTGAGTATTGGGTAAATGTATTACTTATCATGTAAGTGCCGATAAAATCTAGTTAATAAGTCTTGCATATCATATGTGAATGTATTTATTCTAAGTGATTCGTTTCCAGGTTTAACCAACGTAAGGCGACAGAAGCCAAGCTTGGCGAGATCAGAGGACTGGTTGAATCCGGATCGGCCGATGAAGAGGTGGTGAGAGATTTTTACCTACTGCACGTGCGCAGGTGGGTAACTCTAGCGCTTGAGGAGATCGAGTCCATTGACCAGGAAATAGAGATACTGAAAAGGATGGAGCATTTCAAGCAGGTACTCGATTGACATTTGCCCTTACCATGTGTGAATATTATTAAGAGACAAGGCTTGTAATAATCTGTTATTTCTATAGAGCGCAATCCAGCCATCCCTACCCAAAAGAGCACCCATGAAGCCTTTTATCCTGACTAAGGATGCTGTGCAGGCTAAGTATGTAAATGTTGTAAATGATTTATGTTACCTTGAAAAAGTCAACTTCTTAACGGAGACCTTGAATGTGATCTTTACATCCGAAACCTAACTGCAGCACTGTAATTTTGTATGTGTGATGTTTTCTGTATCGCAGAGTGTTTGGTGCTGGGTATCCCAGCCTTGCCACCATGTCAGTGGATGAATGGTATGACCAGCATCGGCAGAAGGGATGTTTACCTGATCAGGGCATACCACGCAGCACAGGTACCTACCTACACTTATTTTATCTGATTTTTTAAAAAATAAATCGCTGATGGTTGTTCTACACCAGGGCTATTCAAATCTTACCCTGGAGGGCCGGAGCACTGCAGAGTTTTGCTCCAGCCCTGATCAAACACACCTGAGCAAGCTAATCAAGCTGTTCAGTATCGCTAGAAAATCACAGGTGTGCAAGTTTGATCAGGGTTGGATCTAAACTCTGCAGTGCTCCGGCCCTCCAGGGTAAGATTTGAATAGCCCTGTTCTACACATTAGCGCTTATTTATTATGTTTTAATTAAAAAGCAGAATGACAGTGTGAGAATGATATCATTCACAGTGGATGGTGATGCAGAGGAGGATGAGAGAGCGGAGAGAGAGAGAAAGGAGGAGAATGATGACGAAGAGGCCCTGCAGAAGGCACGAGACTGGGATGATTGGAAGGACACGCACAGGAGAGGATATGGCAACCGCAAGAACATGGGCTGATCTGACACATACACGGACACATGCACACATCGCATCAGATCTCCCAAATAAATCTCCCCAAAATGAAGCCAATATATGATATGGACACAACAGAGAGTGGTCATTCGGATAGGTTTTGATTCTAAACCGTTTTTTTTTTACTTGATGTTCTTTTAAATGTCCCTTGCTTTGATTCTTAAACCTTGGTGAGCTGTGATGAAACAAGAATCTCCTACAGAATCTTCAGAGAAGAAACATGTCAAATGTTGATGTTTTCGACACTCGTTGCATCTCTTTAAAAGTTTGCCTTCACGTGGATGTTGTTTTAACAGCAACCGTTTCTTCTGTAAATAGATCCCAGTACTTATAGATTATCTACAGAAGTTTTCATTATACTGTCAGTACTGTTAGTGTATAAATCAGCCCACTCAGCAGAACCTTATTTGCTATTTGATTTGAAGTTACTTTGTTTAACTATTGGAAGATACTGCAAAGCCTCAGTGTCTGTTTCAGCCGAGACACTTCCAGGAAAGATGAGGAAGAGCAACTAGAAACAGCGCCGGATCCTAAATCTGCATAACAAGCTTCAGAATGCCTGAAGAAACTGTGTGGAAAAAATAGTCTAGACTGCTTTTTATTCTTGAAGTTATTTATTATATTACCTGGCAGTTATAAATATTTTTGGGGGGAGGGAATCTCTGTATTAAGATCTCAAGTAAACCAGAGATCATCATTTAACAGCTTTGTTGATTCTGTGTCTGGGAAAGTCTGAGACCAATACCCTTATGATAATATCAAAAGCAAGTATACTAAATTTAAGTATAGTTAATCGTATTAAAAGCATACTTAAAGTCCAGTATATACAATTTTGTGGCATCAAGTGACTCACTCCACCCCTCCCTTTCAAAGTACTACGGTGGCTGACACATCATCAAGGTTTTGTTTCTTTGCCAAAGGAGTTAACATATTTACAAAACACGCTCTGTAGAGCAGTTTATCCGTATGGGGCTTGCTGTGGAAGAAAAGGGTGAATACCATGCAAGGTGACCCACAGTTTATGTAATAAAAACATAAGGCTTCATTATGTAAGGTCTTTTTACACCTCTGAACACATTGTTTTTGTATATTATTGCATTTCTGTCAAAAGATCCTCCAGAAAATAAACATTGTACCTAATAAGTTTAAATGAATACCCCTTGAATAGTTCAATACTTTTATGAAAGTACACTTACTCTTAGTACACTATTGTTTTTATACATTTACTATTTATATAATATATTCTTACTATATAAACCTGATATATCAGTTCATAAAATAGTAAATTTAGGCTACAACTAAAAGCATTTAATAGGCTACTCAATGAAAAAATAAGCACAACTAAAAGTCACTTGGAATACTTAATTTTACCTTTTCTATAAATTTGAATATTAATATAAATTTTCTATAAATAGAACACATATTTTTTTACATATACGACCGCAGAGAAAATTAAAGAGACCTGTCCCAATTTCCATTTCAAATCAACATTAAGATGTATTGTGGTCATTCCAGCCCAGTCTTATCTCAACAAAATCAAACCTCAGCAAAGTCATCCAACAGCAATGAGGAAATCTGACAGCATGACGAGACACATGATAAAAATCTAGGTTATCATATTCTTCGCCCTTTTTGAGCTCTGAATAAATACAGTCGTTTTTTAAACTGTTTATTCAGTTTTCATTTCTGCAAATAGAAAAAAATATTTTTATTTTGGAAATTTGGTAAAAATTTTGTTAGTAGTTGAAACAAAATGATGAAACAGAAATTAGAATTTTAAATTTTAAAATAATTAAAACGGTCTCTGAATGTTTTTTTTATTTTTTTCTGCGGCTGTATTTATGAGAAGTGCCTTATAAGTAGATCAAATTCATACTTTGTTTAAGAGTTGAAAATAATCTAGCACACTTGAATAAACCTCATTTTGTAAGGGTAGTGTTATATATATTTTTTATTAAGACGTTTAATGGCAAAATCAGCATACCAACCAGGGCAGGATAAGAAGTTGCGTGGAAAATTTGCTTTGCTTCGATGACAGCACAGCTGATTTACATTTACATTTTACATTTACGCATTTGGCTTTCATCCAAAGCGACTTGCATTCCATTATCCTATACATTTATACTTAGGTATCTGCAATCCCCTGGGATAGAACCCACTACAGGAAAGCAGCTGATGCAGAGCTGTATTTCTGTTTAAGATTTATAATAAGGTAATCAAAATAAAATAATAACTATAACTGCTGCAAGTGAAATCAAAGAGGAAATTGCACACAAACATGTTTCCAGACACATTGAAAGACATGTATGTAATAATTCTTTCATTTTAACTTTTCAGTTTGAAAAATCCTAAATTCCTTACATTTCATCAAAAAAAGCACAAAATATGATACAGCTATAGTCAGTTCTAGTATTGTAGGTTGACATGAGGTCGTGGAAATCCACCTTGAGTGTTTCCACGATCAGAAGCGTAGAATTGAGCAGGAGAATATGCCGAGTTCTGACAAAGAGACGGAAGGATAATCTGTTACTGGAGCACATGGTTGATACTGTTTGCAGAAATTACCTTCTCCAAAGAACTTTGATCATCAACATTAAGATCATGAACCTTATCAGAACACTGTATACTGTACTGTAATATCCTGAGTGCACCAAAGATAAACAAGTCAAGAAGATAAAAACTCACGGATACATTCTGAAATTGATGTTTGGTACATACCACGTCTTCATAATGATGTGAAGGTGCATGTTGTCTATAATCATTGCGGTGTTCAAGTGAAGCACCGCGGTTGTCATAGGGGTTTCGGCTGGGTGAATCTCTAGCATACGGGTTATTCATAGTCTGACCGTAACCTGCTGAACTGCTACAATCACACAAAAACACAAAATAAACATGTGAAACTAGGAAAAAACTTCATTGTTGTTAACAATTTGTGTAACAATGAATTATTGATCCTTAACTACCTGTAGGGTCGAGCAGGACCTTCCACAGGAGGATCACGTGTGCCACTGCATGATCAAAATAAATGTCAGTTTTTCACAAAGAAGGTATCTTGAGCAGTTAAACGTCACTGTCACATTCTTCATATAAAATAGATTGCCAAAATTGTCAACGTGGCACTGTACACACACCTCTTCACAGTGTACAGCTGACATACCTGTATGACTCAAGGGGTTTTCCACCATCTGGATATGGGTGCATACTATTAGATGAATTAGCATGATATCGATAGGCTACTTGAGTCATAAAATACATGATAGTATCGATAACATAAACCGTGTTGTAAGCAATTGAATCTTTTCCAAAATGATACAGCTGAACGCATTACATAAGAATATGTTCCTGTATCTGTGTTGCTTGGCAATCGCTCTGTTGTTTCTGTTTCAGAGGAACATTGTTGGAGCAATATTTTATTATTAATATCAGTACATTTTATCTGCTGTGTTAAATTTATTTTAATCGTTCGTTCCTTTTATTTGCTTGTTATCGATATGAAATAACAATTTTATAGAAGCAATAAGCCTCGGTTTAAAGTGATTTTATTACAGCTAAGAGGTTCTACTTAACATCGTGCATAACAACGCCCCTAAGCTTAGTTTAGTTATAAAATCACTGTAAACCACAGTTTACTGGGGATTATTACTAACTACCTGTAGGGCCGAGAAGGACCTCCCATTGTTTGATCACGTGTCCCACCGGACATACTGTGGAGACAATAAGAACAACATGAATTAAGTACCTTATATATTTATCAACTTGAAATAATTAAAACATAGTCACATACGATATGAAAATGCAAATATTTACAGTATTTCTTTCTAAAAACTCACCCATTGGCACTGTTGGGAATGGTTATCATGGGAATGTGGTTTTGTGGCATAGGTCTTGTGTTAGGGGCCGGTCGACCCTATGAAACCCAGGTGAAGGTTAAAAAATGTATTACCTCATTATAATAAGTTATGTTTTCGGCTAATTTTTTATTGTCGTGAATTTGTGCAGTATACTGCTGTAATTGATTATATTATAAGTTATGTCCAGATCAGTGTTTGTGCTTATAAGCATTGTCATATTGATTTCAATAATCAACTATTTTTACCCACAAATCCACACATACATTGACTTACATTCAGATCAGAGGCAAATGTCATTCCGGGGAATAGAGCCTGTTCTTTGGGAGAAGCTGTGTTGACTGTGTTTCTGAGCGCAAAGACAAAAATAATTACACAAGTTTTTTTTATGGGCTGTATATTTTTAATGATCGTTTCAAGCTGTTTTAATGTCCCTCATAAAGTCAAACTGTGCTCTCTACATTAAAAACAGCATTGAAAAACAATACACTATTGCTAATTTTCTTTCCTTATTCTTACCTTTTGTGGCTCTTGCTTGATGAAAGCATTATCACATAAACAATCACCCCCACAAGTATAGCAAGTGCGAGACCGGGCAAAGATGCCACCAAGGAAAAGGTCAGTATTGACCATCTCTGAGAACAGCTTTCGTCAATGTAAAACTCACCTTTTCGGTTATTGCACCTACACAGAAAACAGAAGAAGACTTATAAAAAAACACAAGTCAGTGTGGAGCAACAATTCTCAAACCCACAGTGCTTAAGCTGATTTTGACCATGATTTTACAACATTGTGCAATATTTATAGGTTTATATGGATATCTGACATTCATATCAGAACAAGTATGCTACATGCTGGGATTGTATTTGATATTTTATCTCAATGATCAACTCCCTTTGAAAGAGCTGTGGAGCTAGAGAAGACTAAAGAACTGTCCATCCATCCATTTTCTACCGCTTATCCGAACTACCTCGGGTCACGGGGAGCCTGCGCCTATCTCAGGAGTCATCGGGCATCAAGGCAGGATACACCCTGGATGGAGTGCCAACCCATCGCAGGGCACACACACTCACTCATTCACTCACAACCTCACACCCTACGGACAATTTTTCCAGAGATACTAAAGAACTGTATCACATTTAATTTAAATGTTTCTATTTACCGACAATATGGTTGTCCATTAAAACAGGTACAGACACTAACTTCTTTGTCACAGGACCCAGAGCTAGCACATTGGCCAAAGTCAACTACATTAGAACAGAGAGCTGAAAACACAAACAAAAAGAGATCAACATATTGATAAACACATACAATTAATTGATATTCAAAGATTTTTTCATAAAACAGATATAACATAATGTTTTGACATTTTGATTTCTCACAAAGCAATTGTAGAGATGCATACAAACAAAACACACAAACTTACGGTCTATTGTCTGTCCCGTCACATTATGAGTAACAAACACGACGAAACACACATATATTAAGAACTTCATGTTTTTAGCTCCTAGACTGACTTTTACACACACAGATACCTGAATATCACAGGAAGCACTTGCAAGTCAGTACTTTGCACTAGGCTAGTGTATTTATGACATGGTGTACACGCCCAACCAAGTGGAAAGCTGAGAAAGAGCATACGTAGTCCCGGTTACATCTAGCATAAGTTAAAAAGCAGATGCAAGTGATATTAAAAATGTCAATTTGTTTTAATTAAGGTGCATGTTTCTAAACAGTGTGACTGGTCACCAATTATTTTTTGCAACATAAATAATAGAAGTCGTGTCATGTAATGTCAATTAATGTTAAGAAAGCTGGATGTGTTGTAATGATAATCTGGTTAGGAAAAAGCTTTATTGATTAATGTTTGTCTTCGGGACTTTTGAACTAGCCTACAGATTTACACAGTATGGCAATCTTTACAGTAATAGGCTGTTTGATCCTTAAACTACTCAAGGAGTTGAGCTCTATGTAATATGTACGTTGTATATGGATAGTGGGTTACAGTGTTAAATGTCATGCATGTATGTTTGATATTGTTGCATCTTTGTATTTGTATCTTTACTTGAGTGACATCTTAAATACATGAATTTATCTATAGATGATTCAAGCAGCGCTCACCTTTGAGTTGTTCCAAATCTGTATACATGTATTTGTTCTGAAGAACACAAAGATATTTGGAAGAATGCTTAAAACTAATATGTTCCTGGACACCATTTACTGACATAGTAGGAAAAAATGTTTTTAACACATTCTTGGTTCTGTTGAACACAAAAGAGGTTATTTTGAAGACGGACAGCAAACTGGGGCACTTTTGACTACCATCGTAATTTTTCCTACTTTGGAAGTCAATGGGGTCCAAGAACTGTTTGGTTAAAAGCATTCTTGCAAATATCTTTATCTGTGTTAAACCGAACAAAGATATTTATACAGGTTTGGAACAACTAGAGAGTGAGTAATTAATGACAGAATTTAATTTTTTTGGTGAACTTTTCCTTTAAAGGGGTCATGAGAAACAGCTACAACTAATATTATCGTTTGTTTTAGATGTAATGCAATGTGTATACATGATTTAAGGTTAAAAAATGCTGTATTTTCCACATACCGTGCATGTTTGTATCTTCTCTTTGCCCCGCCTCTCTGAAACATGCAGATTTTTTACAAAGCTCATCGCTCTGAAAAGCAAGGTGTGCTAAGATTGGCCAGTTAACCAGGGCGTAGTGATTGGTCGAATACTGCTAGCGTGTGACAGAAATGTGACGCCTCTTACCATATTTGGAACTTGCGTATACATGTGGGCGGTTTGTCAAATCATACCACGAACTGACATAGATTTGTGGGGGTGCTGTTACACGAGGCGTTTCAGGCAGGTCTTGGTGAGCGTTCGCTTTTAGATAGAATGCATCTTTTGTTCCAACACTTTCACTTTTGCAATTTTACATGTCTAATACATGCATGGGCAATTTATAACACATCAAAGACACAGAAAAGCATGTGTTCTCGCCATATAACCCCTTTAACTTCCAGTAGACCTCAGCAAAAAATCAATAACTGTTGAGTTGTTTCAAGTTGATTTGATACAATGTATATACAATAAAATATATATATATATATTAATATTTCCTGTAGCTCAGTGGTAAGGGGATTGCAAATACCTATGTAAAATGTATAGGATAAAAGCAATGTTAGTCGCTTTGGATAAAAGCGTCTGCCAAATGCGTAAATGTAAATATTAATATTTGTATAAATAAATTGTTATATTATAACCAAACAGACCAGAAGTTAACTTGGGGCCAGGCACGTACGTCCAATGGAAAGTCTATAAATATACACACTTTTATACTATGGTGGTTCCATACTGTTCAATCGAAAGCCTTAGAAAGGACTTGAATACCCTTTTAAAAGGGAAAAAATGCCTAATATTTGACTAAAGACACATTAGAATTTATGATGGACAACTCCCACAATGCTTTAGGATCACAAAAACAAACATTTATTTGTGACATTCTTCATCACAGAACGTGTCCCAGTCCCTTACATAGACTCAAGACGTCATATAAAAATAACATGTAAAAAACAACGATCAGAACAGTACAAAATATACAATTATGTACAACACCACCATCAATAAAAGAACAGATTAACAGGAATGAGTGTTAGCTGTCTGAATCCATGTCGCTGTCTCCTCCAACAGATCGGAATTCCTCGCTGTCTTCATCATCATCACTAAGCTGGGCCTGAGTGAGCACACTAGGCCCTCTCCTCCGCTCGTCCTCTTCCTCTTCTTCTTCCTCTTCGCTCATACCGTACACTTCTTCTACATCACGTTCTCCTGTTCCGGGGCTGGATGCCTGTCTTTGCATCTGACTGTCTCCATCATCATAGCTGCCATAGCTACAACACACAGACAATGAGCGAGCATTCATTTTACAATTTAACACCATTTTCAATGGAATGACCTAATGTCAATAATCCAGATCCCTGTTGTAAGCAGACCTCATAGAATCTCTACTTTTTGTATGCATATGAGCTAACCTGACATTGCTGTCCTCCATGTGTGTCTCTTCATCAGGCCCCGCCCCCTCATATGACATCATGCTCTCTTCCTGTTCTAGTCCAATCCTGGTGCTCTCCTGATGACCCAGTTCGACATCGCTGTCACTGCCACTTTCAGACAGCTGGATGGCTACAATAGAGGGTTAAGAGAGTTCTTGATATAAACACAGCCGATAAATATTACTCACACATGATGAATATCCCACACACACTTACATGAGAACGGATTGTCACCCTCCTCCTCACTGGCATCATCTTCTGCATCTGACATGAGCAGATCCTGGTAAAGAACGCTGGCCTGTGCTGGCCGGCTGGAGCCTTCGTCATAATCCTCCTCCTCTTCGTCCCCATGCATACGCCTCTGTGGCCGCATCAGGAGCTCATCGTCGTCATCTTCATCCTCATCATCAAAATCTCCCTCTTCGGCCTGAAAATACATACAACACTTAATCTCTGACACTGTGGTGTAACTAAATTTTGTGACGATTTGTGTGTATTTAATACCGGAGCAGGTGTTTTAGGTTTTCCATCATCATCTTCCTCAAATCCTTCAATGTCCACATCAGACTCCTCTTCACCCAATCTGCCTCTGCCATGACGACCCTACATGCACAAATTTTGTTAAAAAGCTGTGTCACAAAGAAGGACAACAGTATCAGAGAACATGCAAGGTGAATGACAGATTTAATGGAAAAGTAAATTCAGGCCTTTGGATATGTATATATTCCTTTTAGATTCCAAAAGAAAGCCAGATAATGACTGAAACTTCTTAGAGAAAAGAAGAGATGTTATGCATTTTTGTTCACCTAAAAACAAAAATTTTATCATCATTTACTCACTCATTTGTCATTTCCATCCTGTTTAACATTCTTTCTTTCGCAGAACACAATAGAAGGTATTTTGATGAAAGTTGGTAACAGAAAAGCACTGGCTCCCATACACATCTATGGTATTGACACAAAACCAATGCAAGTGAATGGGTGGCAGTTCTGTTCGGCTATCCACTTTCTTCAAAATATCTTCTTTTGCGTTTTGCGGAAGAAAGTGAAACAGGTTTGATATATATATATATATATATATACACAGTAAATATTGACAGAATTTTCCTTTTGAAGGTGAAATATCTCTTTAGGAGACATCACTGAAATGCATCCAGTCCTAAAATGCTGCCTACATTGAAAGCTGAATGTTAGAAAATCAAGTGAGCAGCATTAAAAAAATCTGCGTACGTTGAGGAGGCCTATTTTAAGGGGTCATGCCAGTCAAACGAACAGAAATGGAGAAATAAAGAGATAGAGGGAGTGAGGAGTACCTGCCCCCCTCTTTTCTCAGGGGTGGGAGGGATTAGCGTAGCCTCAGCTAACACACTAGAATCGCCCTGCAAACTCACAGACACACTGCTCTCACACACATCAGGCTTAGACAGAGAAGAGAAAGAAAGAGATAGAAAGTAAGAATGTATGTGCCCCAGACACAGCAAGACAAACAGGCAGCAATAAAAGGAGAAGGGAAAGAAAGGTATAGTGAGGAAATGTTATGCAGCTACACAGTACACATCAGAAGTATGCACAAGAGAGAGAGACCCATGCATTCTACTCTGTGCTTGAGTATATGCTGACAAAATCATTTCAGGCGCTAAAAACTAAACTTGCACACAGAGAAAGTATACACCTGTGGTGTGTAGGGTCCGGGGGTCAAGGGGTCTAAGCTCTCAAGATCTGCAGCGTCCAGAGCGGCTTCCTTAGCAGTAGAGATGTCCTTCTCTAGTTGAGTTAGGTGTTCATCATACTAACAAAAGAAGAGCAAACAGACACAAACATGAATAAAAAACCCAAATACACACAATGGACAGCAAAGGACTCTCTCTGTCTCACACACACCTCTGCTAATGTTTGCTTGCAGACGTTCACGATTTCCAGAGCTGTTTTGGTATAAGGGCTGTCAGGACCTGAAGGTCAAAACAACACAAGATGAATCCATGGAAATTGAATGCGTGAATCTATTTTTTTTTTTAACTTTATATGCATTTCTCACCATTGTAACTGACACTGTTGGCATGGACAAGGCTGACGTCAAAGAGAAACACTTCTCGGTTCTGATACTTGTGCTTTGAGATGTTCTACACACACAAAGACACAATCAGTTAGATATTCTTCATTCCCCTTCTTACTTTTTTGAAGGTTCTTTATGTTAGAGACTAGGGCTGCAACAACGAATCGATAAAATCGATAAAAATCGATTAGTAAAAAAGTTGTCAACGAATTTCATTATCGATTCGTTGTGTCGCGCGACGCGGAGACGTTTGGTTATTAAAAAAAAAAACTTTATTTGAGCGCGGAGCGGAGTGAACACACTGGGTCTCTCTCGCGCACTGATGCTAGCAGAGTTTGGCGCCTCATAGACAGGGCGGAGCAAAAATAAAAAAACGAGCGGAGGAAAGATACATGACGGAGGCAGAGAAATCAGCGCGACCCAAGTCATCATAGGTGCGGGAGCATTTCACACTAAATAAACAGAAAAACTGTGTTAACTACAAAATATGCAAAAGCGACATGGCGGGAGCAACGCGGCAATGATCCAGCACCTGAAACTCAAACATGTTGGAGTCTTTGATGAGGAGGAAGGGAGTTCAACAGCAGGTTAAGTCACTACAGAATCCTACTTTTGTTCCGTTTCGAAGTGAAGAACGTGATGTCTCTGGTGCTGGTGTTTATTCGTTATCCAGATTGACAAGCATCACAAGTTAGCATTAGCTCGTTAATAACAGTATAATCAGGGGTGGTGTAGTTACTTTGCGCTTTGCATTGTAAGAGTAAAAGCACGTTTTTATTCACTCGCCTTTTTTGGACCATTCATTTATCAATCTGTTGTCATGTATAGCTACACTGCAAAACTTACTTAGTAATTTTGTCTAATTTCCAGTCCAAATATGTAAAAAATCTGTAATCAAGATTACTAGACAAGAAAATTAATTGATGCTTAAAACTTCTGTTTGAAATTATGTCTCATTAAGATTATTTTTGTACCCCATTGGCAGATAATTTTTCTTGCTTTAAGCAAACAATCACTTAATTTGAGGTTGTTTTTCAGAAAACAAGACATAATTTCTTATGCTTTTTCATGTGTCTAGTACATGTTTCTTGATATAAGATTTTTTTTAAATTTGGACTGACAACAGGACAAAACTACTAAGTTAGAAAAGCAATTTTTGCAGTGTATATTCTGTGCTTTCTCCCATATAGGTTATTATTGACAAATATATTTGTGTGTGTTGTACTTTTTAATTTAATTTTAAAGTTCTTTTATAGCTCTTGGTCATCTTAAGCTTTGTTAAAATGTGGTGTATAAATGAAGCTTGCACTTACTACAATGATGGTAGTAATTGAATGAATAAGCTTCAAGTGAATTTGAGAGAGAGAGTGTGTGTGTGTGTGTCAGTGTTTGTCAGTGTGTGCGTCTGCAAAGGTGTGTGCGTCTGCGAGTGTGTGCATCTGCGAGTGTCTGTCTGCAGTGTAGTGTAGAGAACAAGTTCTTACATTCAAACCTAATCCTGTTAAGTTTTCTGATTTGTATTGTTCTTTAGTTTTTATAAATTATTTATTGTTCTGGCAGCTCAGGTGGCACTTTTATTAAAAAAAAGTCTATATATTTGGCAGATGTAAAGCATACATGTGTATGTTTTTTGTGTTAGTCCATTTTTATTTGATTTTATTATTTTTATAACAGCTCAGGGATGTTCAAGGAGCAACATGCTTGTGCACTTTCTAAAGATTTTAGTTCTGTTTTTGAATAAAGGGTTGGAAATGAATGCTTTTCTTGGTTTTTGTTTTTATCCGATTCATCGATTAATCGAAAAAAATTACTTACAGATTAATCGATTATTAAAATAATCGTTAGTTGCAGCCCTATTAGAGACAAACTTTTCTAACCTTGCGAAGGGTGTCCAAGTCCATAGGGCTGATGATGACCTTACAGTAATCCGGAACAAACTTCTTATTAACAGGATGATGGAAGGGCCAGGACTACAGAGACAGGAAGAGAAGGATAAAGAGCAAAAAAACGTTATTTCTGCTACCTCCATAACATACTATCGTACTTTTAAAAGCCTTATATATGGCAGATATCTGAGCATCACTTACATCAGGAATAGCCATCATCTTCTGAGTAACAATGTTGTCGAGAATGAATGAGAAAGCGACCTGGTCGTCATCATCCAGAAGAGGATTAATGGCTTTCTCCAAACGAACCAAACGCTCTTCTTTCTGCAAAGACAGGGACACAACGATTAGCCGTGAATTCATCTCTTAACAAATCTTTTAGTGAAGTATATATCTACCTCTTTCAGTTTTTCATCACAGAGACTCAACATCATCTGAGAGACAAGTGTTAAAGGATGCTTTACACCTAAAAACACACAAACACACACAGATCATCAAAACATCTTGTATGAGTGAGCCACTGTGTAAGTGTCTGTTAAATGCGTATAGAGTACCGTTGTATGTCGAACTGTTTTTAAAGATGAGCTCGACACTTTCCCTGAACTCTTCTCGTGATGGGTACATGCGCTTGCGAACATTTTCACGTAACGTCTGCAGGTCCATGGGCCGCGTGACGATCTTGTAATAATCCTTAACCACCTTGCCGTTCACAGGAGTGTGAAACGGGTACGTCTGCGAGGCAAACACAATCATCAGTGATTGTTAGTGTCTGTGGTCATGTCTAGCGTATGTGTGAGAGAGAGCGAACGCGTCTTACATTAGGAAGATCTCTCATGTCATTGATGATGCTTTCCAGGACAGAGGAGAGCGTGACCATGGGGTCTGTTCTTCTGCGATGGATGGATTTATGAGGACGCTGAGAATGAGACAGCATGATGAATGATCACGTTACAATCAGTTTAACAAGGCTTACAGAGACCTGTAATGCAGTATGATACATGCATTCAAATGCGCTCTTACATTCAGGTAGTCACAGTGTACTGTTGTTCCCACACGTCTTTTCTTTTTGGGAGGAAGCTGCTGCTTGGGGAACTTCAGAACCAGAGATTTTCGCCGCACTTCATCAGCACTAGATAACAAACTACACAGATTAACATTCATAACAATGTCACAATAATTAATCTTAGACATAGAACATATGTGTAGTCTAACACCCTAAACGACCGGGGCAACACGACAACTGCTTGTTCTTAACAGTATTGTCGCGTCACGTCGCGCCACAACCAGTGCGGACAAAATTCGTAATTATAATGGGTTCTATTGTCTTTTATCGTGTTACACCATGTCCAGTGTAGACACGCTGTTATAGTGTTACAGCGAAAAATTCTTGTAGAGTAACAATAAAGATATTATGCGGTTTAATGTTAAAAATATTAATAATATATTATTATTATTATCATAATAATATGGACACATAAGGACACATGGATTGTTCAAATGAAATACTTTATAAAGTCATGAATGTGTGCAAATATAAAAATGAATAGTTTTGTTTTCAGTTTTATGAGTATTTTTATATAAATACTGTAATATCTTAAAGAATTTTTTTCTCTTTACTTTTTGCTGTATTTTATTTTTGATTTATTCTCAGTTAATAATTTTACTGCCTCAACTTTATCTTATTTTAGTTTATCCATGAGTTATTTCTAAGTTTGCTTAGTTAAAGCTTTCAAACAATTTATTTTTGATTTCAATAAACAGAAATGGTTTTGAAAACATTTAAGATTATTGTTTTTAGTTTTACTAAACTCTAAAAATTTTGTTATAACTGACAGTTTTACCCATTTTTTTATAAACGACCAAGATTGTAGTATCGAAACAAGCCCATAGACATGTTATGTGTGCATTACCTTTCAATGAGCTGCTTTCCAAGCACAATCTTAGTTCCTTCTACTTTAATAAGCTCTTCATTGTCATTGTGGATCACCGTCTTCTCCAGCTCCTCTTCCTGCTCCTCTGTCATAGCCACGGGGTTAGAGGGTGGAGCATTGGTTTGGTAGTACAAGGGGCAAAACTTATTGGTTCTCATGTGGCCAATCGCACCACACGCTCCACATTTCAGCTGGGGATAAAAAAAGTATTAAATCTTGGAATTACTATGTGTAGGCAAATATCAGAAATATTCTGTTTCGATCAAAGTAAGAGTGAACATCAGCGATGAAGAACAGATCATGCTTTTGTACCTTCAGATCTGGTCGTTCTTTTGCCTTCTTGGTCTTTTTCTCAGGTGGACCTTTAAATCTATCTTTCTCTTGGTTTCGTTTAAGGCGTCGCAGTTGTTCCTGAATTCTTCTCCGTTCTTTTCTCATCTCCTCTCTGTGCTGCTCGTCGAACAACGCAAACTTACGGCTGTATATGCGACAAAAACACAATATAAACACCATTTTGCTGATGAAATGACCATGATGCTGATGCACCCACTACAAAAACAGACACTTACATGAAGTCTTCATCTTTCGTGTTGCGTATGCGTAAATAAGCGTCGATGACGGCAGGTTTGCGTACAGTCTCGCAACGCACATACTCCTTGCCGTCCTCGTCGCAAAACGTGCGATAAATTTTCAACCTTCGTCCTGTTGCAGAGTTCATGCTGGTGACAGAGGACGTGTCGTCATCTTTGTGAGAGCTTGTGGAAAGGGCACTCGCTACAACACACAAACACACAGAGATTTCAGACATAAAGTTATAGATCTAGTGATAGATAGTCTCTCACACACACACCCACACACAAACGTACAGCCTTTGCGTCGTTCCTTGCGGCCCTTCTCTTTTTCGCTATCTTCTCCCATCAGCATCCGCTGCAGTTCTTTTCTCTCCTGTTCCTCTCTCTCTCTGCTCAGCTGAGAGCTGGTCTTCTTATTCTGCAGCATATTCTCAATGTTCTTGCCCATCTCTTCAAAATCGCTGTCCTCTGCTGAGCTGCTGTCTGTGTCCGTTGACAAAACCTCGGTGGACTCCAACACCCTAAAACACACACACTGTGTTAACTGAGATCAAAGCTAAATTGGTGGGATGTTGCAGAACCCCGCTATGTTCTCAGAGGTTCTCACTTGTTCTGCAGGTCAAAGATCCTCTGGCACTCCTCTTTGTAACGTTCTTGATGCTCTGCTACAGAGAACCGAGACCCACGAGCAAATTTGCTCATAGGCCCCTCCCCTGAACGAGCCTGTTCGGTAGACATGGTCCTCACGACGTCTATGACTTCCCAACGGGAAAGTTTCTTTATCTAAGTAAAAGCATTCATATTAGAGCGAACTATTCTGAACAGCCGATTTTTTTTATTTGCTTGATAAATGGTCAGTGTCATACCTCTTCCTCAGGAACCCCAAACTTTCGGAGCAACTGTTTGGCATTTTTGAGGGACAGTCGCCTCAGATCAGCGTCAGTCCCTGTTACAGTCTTCTTTACTGGTTGGGGCTCTCGATCATCCTAAGAAAATAAAAAATAAAACGTGTGACAAACGTATGAGTGGTAAAATATTTAGATTTGTAAGCAAGCTGTTTAATATGCAGGAGCTGTGCTGAATTGTTGTCAGGTAGGTACCTTCTGTTGTGTTGGTTTATTAGGGACTTTAACATAAGAGAATCCTTCTCCACAGCCGGTGGGGTCAGCGACCCCCGTGACCTCCAGTAGACACTTCCCCTTCATTGCTGCAATAAACGCACGTGTTGTGTTCCAAGGGGCGGTGCGAACCTGAAAATACAGAAGACCACAAAGAAACATCAACATAAGTGAACAATGGAAGCAGGCTTTCTACATCTTGGAAGCACACTGGCTATTGAGTATACAAATGTTTTTTAAGTTTAACATTGAATGCAAATTCCCAAAAACGTAATAATTACTGTACACAAGTTAGTTTATTTCAGGATTGTTATAGGATCATGATTGTTAGTCACAATCCAATGTGCATGATGCCCCTGGAAGCAATATTAAAATGTTTTCCAATATTAAACTCTGACCTCATCATCAATTTTCATCTGAAATTCTTCCTCATTTTCCTCATCGGGTGCAAAGAAGGACTTCTCACCGTACCCAGCATCCTGCGAGAAAGCCACAATGCATCTGTGAGTAAACGGCATTCACTATAAAATGAATAATAATAATGTGTTCATGCAAGCATCTTCGTTAACCTTTAGTCTCTGCTCTGCCACCAGCATACTGTAGTAGGCGCAGCACAGCTCCGGCGAAACCATTGCTCTGATCTCCTCTTCGGTCGGAAGCCGAAAATCAGGCTTCAACACCCACCAGTTAGAGTCCATGCCTTTAAGAACAATCATGAGTATTACACAACTTGAAGTGTACACTGAGAGCTTAGTAATGTAACTGGATTTCTAGAAATGATGGTTTAATTATGGTAAGGAAATATGACATGTTCTTCTTGGATTAAAAAAAACGACACAATTTTTACTTCTGTGTGAACTATCCCTTTAACTGTTTATGTATAGATTAATAGATTCTGTGCAGAGATAAAATAACTTATTTGTTCTTTTTCGCATTGTTTTGTATGGCACAATGATGTGTTTGGTCCTACAACACAACTTCCTGTTCCTGCTCTACTTCTCCTGTACCAGAACCTGGCCTTTCTGCATCTACCGTCTCCCCTGTCTGACAAAACACACACAGATGGCCTGAAAACAATTCTCTGGGTTCACCTGCCCTCTCCTAGGTGTACACTTTACTCACTATGTATGAAAAAGAAATGTAGTTTTCACGACTTAAGATATTTTTTAAAGGCTTTTAGGACTTTAGATGATGTGTGCGTGAGAGACAAGCTGCAATTTCACCTGTGCGTTTAAAGTCAGCACAGAGTTTCAAGCGTTTGCGGATGCTGCTCTCAGAGTGAGAGGGAAACGCCTTCTTTATGTCCTCCATACGGATGCGACGAGGACGATCTTTACTCTTCCAAAACAGACGATAGATGAACACCTACAGAAAGATAAGAAAAGGAGAGAACAACGTGACCAGTTGTTTCTCTTATATTCTGCTTCATGGTTAGGGATGGGTATCGTTCAGATTTTATCGATAACGATACTACTTATCAATACTGCTACCTATACTAAATGCCACAAAGCGTCCCTTAGTATACCACTTACGGCACTTAGCATGTGCATAGGAGCACATCATAATGTAATTCAACATATTAACTTAAAAGCACTATGGTTATGTGGCTGGTAGACCGTATTTCTGGTTTTAGGTCTAGATAAACTGAAGTGCTATATTTTTTTATTATATGTACTATTTTTTATAATTTGACTAGCACGTTTACTTCAATTTACTAAAGTAAGTGAATACACCCCGTGGCCGAAATATTAAAAACAATGGTATAACTTCTTCTCAAATAAAGGACTTTTATTTTGACGGGGTGCCTTGCCACAAAGGGGTGTTTGACAGAAGCTTCTTTGTTGTGAATCGCGGAAGCTGAAAGCTCCACAAGCGCAACCATGCAACTATTTCACTCATAAATGCGCAAAACAAGCAGATTACAAATACATCATATGGCCCTAGATATCACATATACGTCGAGCAAACTTCAGCCATTCGGACATCATTCAGGGATGGAAAATGACAGGCAGCAGCAGCCTCTAATTCGCCATTGAACACACGTATACACAAGAGATAAAACAACGCAAGTATCGATAACCGTATCGTTTGTCATAAAGCTTATCTATACTCTGGTATCGACGCAATTATGTAACGGTCCAAAAAAGAACCGGTTCTCTGTACCCATCCCTATTCATGGTCTTGCACTTTCTCATAATTACTCCATCCAGCCTTAAATCCATTTAAAATCCGATAATTACTCTCAAAACTCTCATTATAAGTAATACAGGAAGGTGTGGCAGCTAGCATTACCTGGAGAAAGTCTCGGATGTGGGTGTTGGCCCGTTTAGAGTTGGGCCCTGGCACCTCAATAAGAGGACACTCCTGTCCCACAACAAATATGTCCACAAGCTCTCTGATGAAATAGCCCTGTCGCAGTCTGATAATCAGGAAATCTGTCTCAGGCATCTTATGTAGGTAGACGGGAGCTCTGAACAAGTTATTTTCAAAAGCCTGTGTGACAAACAAACAAAATGCAACATGTATTATTAATAAATAAATCTGAATCAATCCAAATTTAATGACTTGATATGATGTAGAGTTTGTTGTGGCAGATATAGTGTGAAAATGTGCATTACCTGCAGTAGTTGCCCAGGGTGCAAAGATCCGAGAAATGGTGATGTGTGACAGTAAACTGTCTCTCCATATTTACAGTCAGGTGCTCCGTGGTCTTTACCTGGTTTCTACACAGATACAAAATTTGAATAGTTCTCAACAGAATTAAAAACAAATACTGTCTATGTCTTCAATGTGTATTCAATGTATTACACCTTACTGGCTTCAAAGGAACAGATCACCCAACAATGAAAATAATGTCACAATTTACACAAGCTCGAGTTGTACCAAATCTGTATACACTTCTTTGTTCTGATGAAAAGAGAGGAATATTTGAAAGAATGCAACCAAACAGTTCTTGGACCCCATTGACTACCATAGAAGAGAACATTTCTTTGTTCTGTTCAACACAAAAGAAGATATTTTGAAGAATTTAGCAAAGCAAAAAGCAGCTCTGTGGGACTTTTGACTACCATTGTCATTTTTTCTTCCAATGGTGGCCAAGAGCTGTTTGATTACAAACATTCTTCCAGATAAATTTCTCTGTTTTCATCAGACCATTGAAATTTATACAGAAATGAGACAACTCGAGGGTGAGTAAATGAAGACAGAACTACATTTTTGGGCGAACTTTCCCTTCAACTGCTCAGGGCTGATATGTGTGAACGCAGATATGCATTTCTTGCAACTTACTCTTTTATAGTAGTTTTTGATCTTGCTCGCCATGCCGACTTGCATGAGAAGAGGGGCATTTTCCTCACTATATTCAGCCAAAATCAAGTCGCCATCTTTCCCAGTCAGATCCTGCGCCGTACGCATGAAGAACATGTCCCCTCCGCCTGATGCCTGCCTCTCCTGCTCTCGCATCTGAAAGCATTAAAATACAAGACAAATGCAGCATGACAATGTATGTTCTGTTCAACACGTTATTGTAGATTATTACACATACTCAATTTTTCACAAGTAAAAAGACTGTATTAGTGTACCTTTGCCTTCTTCTTGATATGTTTGAGTAGGGGCTGGACTTGGTGCGGACCAGGCTGAGAAAGAGCTCCAAATGAGTACTTCTTCAAGGAAGGTCGATGGAATTGACGTAGCTTCATCGGCCCCATGTGAGTGGGGAAAAATGGCTGTCTCAACTCCACAGAAGGAATGGAGTGCTGACAGGAAAATAAGAATTTAGACAAAATGTTAGACGTTATAGTCTCTTTTCTGTTTTATTGCAACACTGTATAGACTGTACGTGTCCCCAACCTGGATGATATTTCCTCCAAAGGTGCCCCTAAGACCTTGTTGTTTGGGGTAGTAGAACTCATCATTGGACAGATTCCAGGGATCTTTAACCTCTGGCTGGGACATATTCTACAGCACACAGTGAAAAATGAGTAGAGTTCACATCTCCTGTCCACATCTCTGGCTTGTTGCTTTTTCTCCATCCCCTTTCTCTCTTTATCTCACCTGTTGAGGTTCATCTTTGATGACGCCAGTCTTTCCAAGCAGAATGCGACTTTTTTTCAGGGCTGTCTCTTTCTTGTTTTCTTTGGAGGGTGAATTAGATGACCGAAGCTCCTTTTCATCAGGGATTTCTACAAACATGAACCAATGGCAGTTGTTATGAGTGGGAGGAATGGGGTGTACCTCTTGGTTCTGTTAAGGGACCTTTACACTTTTCAAGGTAAACAATAGAAATACAGTAATAAAGCTAAAGTGTGCAACTTCTCTGCCACTAAAATCAGCAAACATACTGTATCTTCAAAAATAATTTATAGTCACAATGTTTACAATTATAAAGGGAAATCAACTAACTTACTACTTAATTATTGTTGTTTATTAAGAAAAAGTTAACAAAAATGTTTAAGCAGTTATAAAAGTTTGAACACTATACCCAGTATGATGTTTTCATCATTAGGGTTAAGGGTGAGAATGGGAGGAGAAGGCAGACGGTCCATGTTCTGGTCATCCCAGATTATGTTGTCTTCCCACCGGCCATACACAAGCTCCTCATTATCAATCGGAAATATAGAGAACCAGGGGTTGTCATCCTCGTGGGAAACTGTATGAAAATATAGAAATGCATACAAGTAAACACACAATCTCAAATGATTCTCTTCAGTTATTCATATTAAAGGGGACATTTCATGAAAAAACTACTTTTTCCATGTTTAAATAAAAAAATCTGGTTGTGCATCTGTCAACTCAGAAAACGTGAAAAAAGACAAATCATTAACTTTTTTTATGTGAGTCTATCTCTGCAAGCCTTTGAGAAAACGAGCGCTTCAGAAATCGCGCACTTACTGACTTAAGTAGCCGTTCTTATTATAATATTTATTATATTTGAGTCCTCGTCCTAATATTAATTTGATTTAGAGAAATGGCGATGCGTTTGTCTGGAGTATCTTCACATCAGAAAACTGTGTATGGTTTGTAAACAAGCAACGCGGATCTCTCGCCCTAATGCGGCCGTGACCGGACGGGCTTCGCGAATGGCCCCGGGGGAAACCGGTGTGCTTATCGGAAACAATGTGTTTGGTGTTCAAAGACGAGACCTTGTTTCTCGTTCGCTTTATGTTTCCATACTTTATTGTTTTGTTGCTTGAAGCACAGGCTCACTGCACAGTTTCTTCTGAAAAGGGGGCGGAGACTAGCAGCTCTCTTGCATTTATGGAGACACACACACCAAAACAGCGTGTTTCTCCTCACATGCAAAACTGGGCATGTAGAGCATGGTATATTAAAAGATCTGTGGTGTTTTTTGAGCAAAAACTTCACAAACACACTCTGGGGACACCATAGACTTATTTAAAATCTAGTGAGACAACCTCTCCTTTAAAGATTTAAACCTCTTCACAAAAAGACAATAATCGTACTTAGATGATCCAGGTTATGCTTGTCTCTCTTGGAGCCTGTTATGGATGGAGTTTTTACTAAAGGGGGAGGGGTTGGTGGCACCAACTGAGAATTACTGCGACTTAGGCCTAGAAAAGAAAACACACACACACACACTCTATTTAGACAAAGACCAGAAAACCACCAGAGGAATATTAACATGTGTATAAATACATGATTGATTAACAGTGTGACTTAACACTGTGTCACAATTATGAATACGTTAATAAATGCACTCATTTGTTTTTGAATGCATTATCGCAGAGTTCTCTCACCCTGCTGAGCATTGTATGCATTGGCGTTACGGGTCATACTAGTAGGCAGCCACCCAGCTAGACTGGCACGTTGGGTCTTGGTGCCTTTGTGTTTCACATCCTCTCCATTCCAGATGATGTCATCCTCCCACTGCAGCTGGGTCACCATTAAAAACAACTCATCCTGCACTTTTGAGTCCTCGTCCTCCTTTAAACACATAAAAACATGTTAAATAGGAATAATCTGAACTCAATTATACAATTATAATTCATATTTTTTATGGTTGTTTAATGTTGCAATTACATATTTTTAACAACAGGAGTGAAATAAGAGTGAAAGATAATACATAAAAATTATATTTTTAGTGTGCTTGCACTTGAGTTCACAGACCTCAGTGTGTGTTTCCATATTTGGTTCCTGTTCACTGACTTCTTCCGATGCTTTTGAATATGTTGTAGTCTTTGGTGTGTCAGTACTGTCCTGCTTTTGGTCATCTTTGAGTTTAAATCCATAATGAAAGCCACCGCCATCCTCTGTGACACCAAGCATGTCATACCAAAGCTGAGCTGGACCGTAACGCCACTCCGCCACCCTTGGCCTCACCTCAGACACCTTGTCACCTTCACCAGACACCTGCATAAAGTTCGACTCCACTGGAGCCATCATGGTGATCTACAGAGTAAAAAACAAAAAAAAACATGTTCCTCCCCTCATTTCATCCAAACCAGTATTCATTTTCTGCTGTGGATCAGTGAATTACCTCATCATCAGAAAGACATTGCTCTGGTGGGGGAGGAGGTGCATATTCGTAGTCCCATCCTGATTTTTTCTTAGCCACTCCTTCGGGTGGGTTTGATTCGTTGTCACCTGTGGCTGTGTCTGAGTGTGGTTCTCTCTGCTTACGTTTGCGTTTCCGTCGAGCACTTCGCCACACAGACGGCATGTTTTTACCAGGACCAAACAACCGCAAAAATCGCAAAACCTGGGGGATGAGAGAGAATATTATCAAACATAAGAATAAAACAAAGTGTTATGTCAGTGGGTTCAGAAATGTAAGTATGTTTTGAATATCACGCTGGAAAGATTTTGTGCATTTAAGTCACCCTGCCAGGTCGGAACTCAGGGAAGAGTTGCGTGACTCCTGGAAGAGCTTTAGCAGCATCTTTCTGCATGATGCCTGCTAGAGGGAGGGTTAGACACTTCTGTCCTCCTGTCCCTGAACCCTGAGATGGTCGATCGCTCTCGCTCTCACTGTCTGATGAGCTGCTGAAGTCGACTTTATCAACCACAGATGATGGAGCGATGATAGAAGGCAGGATGATACCATCACCCTCATCACTCACTGAACACAGAAAGTGTAGACAAAAGACAATAAAACAAAGTTACAATTATCCCCCAAAAAAATTACTCTGCATCATAGTCATAGATAAATATGTTATTATGTATAAACGGATTCATAAGTTAAACAATCACATTAACTGTATGGTATTATTTACCACCACTGCTGTCCAGAGCAGGTGTGTCCTCTTTCTTGGCAGGAATTGACTGGCTTGGGGGTGGGGGAGGTGGCATGAGTTTGGAGTCAACATCTTCACAATCAGCATCATAGTCTTCCTCTTCATCTGCACACAAAAACACAAACAAATCATTAAAGTTTTAAGCGTGTCTGTGTATACATCAGTGTTTTTAGCAACATTTATGCTTGTTTACCTGTTTTCCATACTGGCTGCAGGTTACCCATGGCCTGTCTATACCTGCGGGTTTCATCTTCTGCAACTTCGGTGATATCCGAGTAATCGACGGCATCGTCTGTGCTCCTTACCCATCCTACATACACACACAAATTGTGCATCAAGTTAAATCGGGGTTTCTAAATATCCAAAAACTCAAGTTAAAAATTTCAGCACATGGTAAAGTATGAGGAGTGATTTTTTTCAAAATACACTAAAACAGACCCTCTGCATCAGTGTTGCTCTGGTCTCCCTCATGGTCAGCTGTGTCCTCCTCACTGGCTGTGATCTCTGTTATGAGGGAACCCAAACCCAGAGACCCCAGGCCAGCCAGGTGCTTCTTTGACTCCTGCAAAACGGAAGAATCAGTCAAATATATGTACAATATAAGGTTTATTTTTCCTTTACAGCCAATTTTTTTTTTCAATTTATCTCACCATGTCAAGCACACTATCGTCCTCCAGCTGTCCATTCTCATTGATGTTGCCAAACAGAAACCCTGTCAGATGGAAAGGGCGGTCCTGATCCTCATCGCTGTCGGAGTCTGACATTCTAATCATGAAAATATGGTAAATAAATAAATCCACAAACCAACCAAAATATGAGGATATTATATCATACAGCCACTGTCAATTATGCAAGTAGAAATATAAACCTTTATCCAAAGCAACTAGTTATTTCTGAAAATGACAGTGGAAGCAACTAGGGGAGATATTTTATGAATACTGCTTCAAGGGATCAGTCCATAGTCTGAGATATGATCAAACATTTAAATAACCTTCACCACATAAGTAATACATAGCTAGTTAGTAACTCTGTAAAATGATGTTACTAAATGCAAACATATCCAGTAGATAAGGAATGTCAACTATGCAACAATACAGCACGGCATCAGATTTAAATGTAGAAGCTAAAAAATGTATCGTTTACTTTCGGTAGTCAGTAATTTACACGAGAAAGGGTTGTTTACACTTTCCTTCACACACGTTTTTCCTTCTGCTTCAACATGACTGTCTGTTTTTAATCTCACGCCCACTTTAGACAGTGTTATGAATTTAAAATGCACGTACCTGTTATTAGCCTCTGGAAGGCCTTTGATCCTCGGGCACGAGTGAGCGGGTGACCGAATGAACGGCTTCCTGACCCGGACTGATTAGATGTTAGCGGCTAGCGCATAGCGGTCATGCGAATGTACGTGTGCAAATATCATTCGTGGTCAAGAGTCCGATACCTAAATGTATCCTGGTTAGTAGATGGATTATAATCAAACTAAATGTTTTACAAATGAATGAATCGTTTCTGATACAAGCGCGGTTAGACGCCGCTGTTTGTGTTTCTGTTCGTGTGTGCGCTGATCACCTCCGGTTTGCAGGTCTCCCCCTGTTGGTGTTTAGATGTAATAGCAGCATCACACCGACAGCGTTCTCCCTCGTTGCAGTGGTGAACCACACATTTAATATTTACTAAAATATTCTGTTCAGAATAATTTGCTTTGGTGATAAAACGTTGCTCCATCATCTGAATTAAAATTGAACAATGTGAATGAAAAACAATACATTCTAGAAAACAAATCTCAAGAAATTATTAAAATACTTTCAAGTTATAATGGTTAATTTGTGGTGTTCTATAATACAATTTAATTTCAGTTAGGATATACCATGGTATATATGGTATACATGGTAAATACCATTTATGATACACTTATAATGCCAGAGCACTTTCTTGCCACAACACACTGTCCCAAAGTACATGTCAAACATTCAGGTCTAAACATTAGATCATTACTCTATGAACAATGCCTTTCCACAAATACGCAAACAGCTGACACTTTTGTTTATCTATGAAAGCATTGTAAAGATTCTCAGTGTGATGCAGCTGTCGCTTCTTTACCCAACTTGTTCTCTTTCATTTCCTCCTTTTCTCCCCAATTACATTCTTATGTACATCAAGCATGTTCTAATATAATATAATACTAAAGAACAGGAATCAACCATTCCATTTGACTGTAAAACTGGTTTATTTTGTCATGCAAGTGGAGGTATATATTTAAAAATGAAGACAATTCCAAGAAGTAAAAACAGCTTTAATACAAAAACAAATTGAGCCCATTTTTGGTGTATTATTAGTGTCACAAAAAATGGCTGAGAAAGCAGCCTTTGGTTGAAAAAAAACAATGTTTATAATACATAAGGTACTAGACATTCAATATATAAAATGCAAATGTGGACCCAACTGAAGCGTAAACCTCATAAAAGGTATAGGACAAAGAGCTTACATCCTCCTTCACCAGTTCTTAATGGGGCACTTCATTTGAGTGAATCAACATTCATGTATAATACAACATAATACAAATATTAGTGGCACTTTAGCTTTGGGGTTGTAAATTCTGATGATTCAGGCAAAACCATCCAAATACAGAAAGATCTTCATATTTCCTCAAGAGTGTTGAAACAGCATAATCATACGTTAATTTGCAGCTACGTAGGAAGGCAGGTTAGCTGTGAACTAACATAGCCCTCATACCGTATTCCAGCACCAAATGTTTGTGAGCTGGCATCGAAGTAGCACCATAGATGAAATGAGCAGAGGAGTTGTGAGTTGTAAAAGGAGCCAAGCTCGGGCTAAGCCTCTAAAGGCACACTGGGTTTAAACAACACTGCTTGATTTAAAAGCCAATCAATCAAACGGAGATCATTAACAGCTCACAATAATCTAAAGGCATGGCTGGCATTGATGGTTCAATCTATCTGTTATGATGTGCTGAAGGAGAATTAAGACCACCAGACACATTAGACTGAGTTCACGCTTTGGTGCATGGAATATCCTATGAGCATTACCAAAAATCGTTTTGCTGTCTGCATATGCTGTATTTAAGGCATTATAAGAAGGCAAATGTCAAATCCACTCCACTGCCTATTTCTGCTGGACTTCAGATTACAACACTGTAGTCCTGTAGTTACATCCTAGGTGATATGTATAAAGTTTAAACACGAATACACAAACACACAGTATCAGTTTCAAGCTCTCTCATTAACAGTCTGTGCACCTATTGCTATCTGTAGTGTAGAGATATACAAACATAAAGTGGTAGCAACATAAGCTTGGAGAGTCAAATCAACAAGATGAGCACATTACTAACTTACATTCCACCCCTCATAAAAACTCATTGACTTTCTCAGTCTCAGACACACACAAATACACATACACACACACACACAAACCTTCCTGCAGTTATAAGAGCACACATTTTTTGGTGTGCTTTTTGGCATTTGGGTAGAGAACAGCCCTGACTGCTTCGTTGAAAACCTCTCTGACTCCCTCCTGCAGAAGAGCTGAGCACTCCAGATACCGAACCGCACCGATGCTGCGAGCTAGAGCGCTGCCCTGCTGGGGAGTCGTTGGACTCATTCCCTGCTCCTTGAGCTTCTCCAGGGTCTCCTTGTCTGCCCGGAGGTCTCTCTTAGTGCCCACCAACAGCACAGGCACACCCGGACAGTGGTGGCACACCTCTGGGTGCCATTTATGCCTAACGTTGGCGTGAGAAGAAGGACTGGTCACAGAGAAACAGATGATAAACACGTGCGTTTGTGGGTAGGAGAGGGTTCGCAGGCGGTCGTACTCTTCCTGACCAGCCGTGTCCCACAGGTTGAGGCTCACGGCACGGCCGTCCACACAGGTCTGAGTGCTGTAGTTGTCAAACACCGTAGGAATGTATTCATCTGGGAAGGCGTTGGTGGTGTAGGAGATCAACAGGCAGGTCTTTCCTACTGCGCCATCACCGACGACAACACACTTTATAGTCTGCATTTTGCTGTCTAGCACAGGGGTCCCTAAAAGAGAGAGAGTTCAAAACCCATCAAATATCTACAAACCTACAACTGCAGAAAATCAAGTTAGAGCAAAACAGCAGTTCTAAGCAGGCAATTCCTATATGAATATTAGAGTTTGCCCATGCATTAATAGATTGCTGTCAATCATAACTGTATCATATAAATACGCCCCAAGCCAGAAAGAACCAAAACAATGTAAAACATCTGTACAGCTAGTACGTTAGCAGCTAGATACGCCGTATTACAGGCAGCCGTTATGGGATACAGTACGGCAGCACCACATAATCTTCACATATTTTGCCCAAACAGTATTTTTGAAGCAAAACTCACTGTGTTTGGGTGGTCTGAGGGCCTGAATCAGTGTTTGCTTTTAGCAGCTCAAGTTTCCATCATCGTAGCGGCAGAGGTTCTTTGCTAACCAACTAGCGGATGAGGCTCACATTGATCAGTTATTAAACATAGCAAACACATGTAACTACACGTAACGAACGTACAAACCAAGAACGCACATAAAACACATCTAGAAAATGTTCAAATAAACATGAGGTAAAGTAAATAAAACAAAATCTAAAATGTGACTCGAACTCCTTTTCTCTCACTGGCTCATTCTTCAACTACGGGCAAAGGACGATATTTTTGAGGTGCACGCCCATGTCGCAAAGGACTGTGGGAACTGTAGGGTAGTTTCACATCGCTTTGTGTCTCTCCCCACCCAAATAGACTTGTGATCATACAATTTTAATTTAAATGAAACCAAAGACATATTTTATTACACAACGCTGGAACTACTATTATTTCGGTTGGTTTTATTATTTTTCTGTTTGATTGCACAATATTGATGAGAAATGTCTGTTTTTTTAAATGCCACAAAAATCACCACAGAAGCTTACATATGTTGTGCTCCTTGGTGTAAACCATATAATGTCTGTGGTTAAAATGTGCAAACTTCACACAGCTATGAATTTGAACTTGAGAGCAATTCAATAATGATTTTGTGTAGCGTCTGTATATCGCCTAATGTTATTCAACTTTATATTTGACATAAATATACAGTTTGTACAGAGTTGGGAGCAGTACTTATATTGCTGAAATAATTTAAAACAAAAGACTAAAATGCAATAAATTACCTCAAATATTTATATATGACAATATGAAACATGTAAACAGTGCATATAAGTATTTTATTATAAGCAAGTGTTTCAGAATGTGGACCATCCTTATCATCTAGGTGTAAATTCCCCCAGACTGTAGTATTTTAATATTTCATATTGCCCGAATTACGTAAAATTTTCACATGTGACATGCTAGAAAACATTATTCAACAGGTAAAATCAAATTTAAACTTTAATAAACCAATAAGTGTTTAAGGTAACTTATGTCATGTGTGTTCTTCTCTGAATGCAATCTGAATTGCCTTGTGTTTTTTTAGTAAAGTTTTACAACTGATTTTAACAGCTAAACTAAGTGTCTAATCTACAGCATTGGAAAAATATTTTCTAAAGAAAACTGAATATTTTATATTTTATATACTGAAAATGTAGTTCCGGTCAGCCAAGTAGTGCAGATGCAGTGTCAGCCTGATGGAGGCGCCAAATCACCGCATTTTTAACTCTCACTGCAGTATCGACAGTAGGAGGCACAGAAAAACTTCCCGTAATAGAATGATGGCGACGTGGGCCAGGTTAGGTACTAGTTTGCGCAGTATTGCAAGAAATGTGTCGTCTAACAGAAGTATATCGTATGGCGGTGCTGTTGGAGTTGGTATGCTGGGTTATGTGTTAGCAAGCGGATACATTCGCTATAAGTATCAACCGCAATGCAAGTTTATGCCCCACGTCGTGTACGCGGACAACACCAAGGTAAGAAAAACTTGTTCCTCGACAACTTTTCACCCACTTCTAAAGCATGTCTTAATGTTATCCAATGATTTGAGGACGTTATGGCCCCCATCTGACCCGACATTTGTATGTTTGCTTGCTGGTCAAAAGTATGGTTGATAAAATATAAAGAAGTTGTTGGTTGTATTAAGATTGGGACACATTAACATATGTAAATAAATGCATTTTATCCCTGTATGCTTCCTTGTATGGGGAGTAAAAAGCCGAAGGTGTCATGTGTGTCATCAAAATATATTGTTAATATGCATACATATGGGACATAAGTTGTAACATTTTACTGTATGTAGGTGGGGCTCTGTCTTCTGCATTGTGCAACCGTAAACAGAAAAGCTATGTGTCAGCTATCTTAAATACTTAATTGATTCATTATCTTATTCTAAACGAGTGAATGTTTATATACACATGTACAGTAACTCCTTCAAAAACTGGTAAATGGCCATTTAAATGTGCCTGCACACCTTTGACGATTAAGTGATAAAGAGAATGAAATGAGAAACATTTTTTGTAGCCCGGTAATCCTAATATAACAAAGAACAAAAATAAAATATTTGACTGCTGATGTGCTGTTTTGACAACAACATACGGGGAGATACAGATGTTGGTGATGCATATAAAGATTATCTAAATATTTGTTGGATTTATCCATTGAATCAAATTTTCAGCATTACGATAAAAGTCTCACTATTCTTAAACGTTATGTTTATCTTTTGATAATGTGGATTAGTGTTCTGGTGCACAGTTCATGAATGCAGGGTTTCACTTTTTTCAAGTCCAAGGAAGCAGAGATTCCAGTGCCCCCTGTGTCAACCAAACGTCTGCGATTTTACCAGTTCGCTTCTATGTTGTATGAACAAGAGCCATATATGACACCCAGAGACTTCCTCTATTCAGTCTTGCTGGAAAAGATGGACCGTAAGTTATACACACAAACACTCCCACTCGTATGTACATGTACAAATGCATGCAATTGGACACATGCTTTTTAAACTATAACCTCCGTATGTTAGATCTTGTATATGTAACGCATGTTATCTATTCCACACTATTTGAATGCCACTACAGGCCTCAAAGCTATTGTTTCCTATACTGCTAAATATTGTTACCAAAATCCTTGCTCTTTCTGTCTTACAGGCAAACTACAGAAAAAGATCCTGACCCAAGCAGTAAGTGAACTTTTAAGCCAATGTGAAAGTAGCTTTAAACATGAAGAGATGAAGGAGCTTTGAATAAGTACTGTTACTACATGAACAACTATCATAATGGGTTGTGCAAGAATCTCTCTGCTTATGCATTCAAATCCAGCAAGTTATTTGGTCTTTGTTTTGATATTTTCCCCTCATAATCTGATTGGTCCCTTGACAGGATGTGGAAGAGATGGGGAAGGTGGCCTCGAAGGCTCAAGCCGGAAATAACCTATTCAGAGGCATTGGAGACCAAGGTAAATGTTAAACAAAGACATTTCTCAGATATGCCATAGAGTCAAAGTGTGTGTGTACTCACCCTCTTTTAATAAGGAAGTGTTGTGATTGAAAGCTTATATTGAAAAGAATGACAAGATTTTGAAACATTTTCTATGTTAATTCATCTCCTGATCTGAACTTTTATTCCAGGGTTAATTTCTTACACAGAATACCTGTTTCTCCTTACTATTCTTACAAGTAAGTATTTACTATCTGTATCTGTTCTTTGCTTTGTAAATAATGTTTTCTCAAGTGCAGCAGGAACCAGAATCAATAAATTCCTTAAGATTGACTGGATGGTTCTGTAACTGTCTAACTACAAACCAAAAGACCATAAAGTACAGAAGTAATAAGGTTTGTAATGATCGTGGACAGAAAAGAACATTTAAGTAGTGACAGTTTCAGTTTTATTTTGCATGTACAGACTGTTTCAAAGCATTTAAACTTATGCATTTGGGAGACGGTTTTATCCATTATACATTTGTTTCTGACTATGTCTTATCCCCTAGGATTGAACCCATGACCTTGGTCATGCTAGTGCCATGCTATAACCACTGAGCCACAGGAAAGCAACGACATAAACAAATTTTACTGCGTATTATTTCCGAAAACAAGCAAAAGAAATTAATACATTACATCAAAGGAATATTTCACCTTCAGAATGAAAATTCTGTCTTTTAGAAACCTTCTTCTTATTTCAAACCTGTATGGCTTTCTTTCTTTTGCAGAACACAGAAGAAGATATAATGTGAAAAATGTTGGGTACAGAAAAACTTTGGTCCCTATTGACTTTTGTGTCCATACAATATAAATCAATAGGGACCAACAGTTTTTTGAAGGCAACGTTTTTCAAAATATCTTTTTTGTGTTTTGCAGAAGAAAGAAAATCACACAGGTTTAATATAACAACAGGGGGAGTTAATTATGACATCATTTTCATTTTGAAGGTTAACTATAAGTATTCCTTAGTATTCCACATATTTAGCTTTATCTACATGTGCATACTGTACATAGTACTTGACCTGAAGAGTTTTTGAACTGAGTTTGTGATGGTATACTCTAGTTACTATGCCACAATATCAACATATTACAGTATATCAAACTGAATTCATTGTGATTCCAGAACCTGATACAGGATTTCATATTGCTTTCAAAATGCTTGATATTGATGGCAATGAGCATGTGGACAAGAAAGAGTTTCAGAAGGTATGGCATGTCTTTGACACAGATTGTTGCAATATTTCAATAATTAGTTTCCTTTGAATTGAAAAATATGGTGGTAAAATTTGTAAGATTTTGTTAAGAATTGCAGAAACAAAGTTGTCAAGCATCTGTACATTTACATTTATATTTAGACATTTAGTTATGTACAATAGTGCGGAAAACGATAAATCAATTTGTAGGACTTTTAGCTTAAGTGTTTTGAATCGTTGGCCTATGTTATTAATAGGAGATCATTAGGGTCTATCTGTTTTTGTTATTGATAATGCTTGTGTCTCTGTTAATGCTGGCATGAGATGACACAGATGTGCAGCAGGTATGTGGACATGGTTTGTGCATGTTAGAATCATCAGAAAATCTACAGGAGATATACTGTGCAAAAAACGACTAAAGATTTTTCATATCAGATCGTCCATAATCTGCCAGTTATATGCATGACTAGATCTTAACTGGCAATCTATTAACTTCACCCTTTTCTCTGAAGCTCAAAATAATTATTGGACCCAGGAAAGCATTTGTAAAGAAGGATGAGTCAGAGGTGAGTGTATTCCTTAAGTGACCACTACATTTCATTGCAATACAGCAAAATATGTTATTGAGCCATTTGTGCTCTTTTCATATATCTATATAGATACACTTCATAGTTAAGTAGTGAACTTTGTTACATCAAATGTTTAGACATACTGTCATTGGTGAAACCTCAGCATTTTGTCTTTATGTACAGGTTTTAAACAATGCTGATGAGGTCAATACCACACTACTGGTGATGTTCTTTGGGGAAAATGACGATAAAAAACTCCAATACAAGGATTTCTGCAGGTAAAACAAAATTATGTCAACTAAACACAGAATTCGGTTACTAATTGTTCCCAGTTAGATTTAGTTTGAAAAAAAAGAACCTACTTCGGAAGAGGTAATAGTTTTGGTCATAACAGCATATATTTTTGTCTTGTGTTCTTTTTTGAATACATTATGTATTATATCTCAGGTAAAAGTCCCAGCGAAATAAAAAAAGATTTTTTTTCATGAAATATTTTTATTGTGAATAGTTTATCAATGTGGGTCATTCTCTCTATTTAAAATCCGTGTGCCCTCATAATCTTTGGTTAAAATCTGAGAATGAACTTCCTGTAATGACTATCCATCTTTTTTTTTTTCATTTTCTACCGCTTATCCGAACTACCTCGGGTCACGGGGAGCCTGTGCCTATCTCAGGAGTCACTAATACTATCCATCTTAAATAAGTTATTTTTGAAAGCTTGGGCGTAGCATCTGTTAACACCTCTACCCTTCGACTGTCAGTCTGCTGCCAGTCCCATTTCAAAATGCAACGGCTGTTTTTATACATCCAAAGAAATCGGAGAGAAAGATAAAAGGCACGCCTGCTATTTTCTCATTAGATATTCCATTTCACTCAGAAATGTGACAAAATACGGAAGTAAAAACAATCGCAACTTTCAGTTCACGGGACTTTAAAGATTTGTTTATAAAAACATGATTTAAAGACTTTTGAATAACGAGTATTTTTCACTTTGCAATATTTGTTGCTATTCAAGGATTTTTTTGTTGTTTTGTATAGTTTTATGGAAGACTTGCAGGCAGAGGTACAAGAAATGGAATTCCTACAGTTTTCTAAGGGGATGAAGACCATGAGACGGGAGGACTTCGCTGAATGGCTGCTTCATTACACCAATGAAGAAGACAATGAGGCTTACTGGGAAAACCTAAGGAAGAGGATTCCGACAGGACAGGTAACATGTTTTAAACACAAACACTGATTATGCCTTGAATATTTGAATAGTTATTGGGCAAGTACATTGAAAAAATGTGCAGAATTGTGTTATATCATACCCAGATTCTCAAGCTTATAACAAATGATTTATAATATGCAAGAAAAAATTATGAGGCGGAAGATTTTAATGAAGGAGTTTATTGTAGCGTTAAAAAGCACATGATGCACTTTGAGTCAGAATGAACCCAGAAAACAGTATAAACAATGTCACTTTATTCTGGTCTGTCAAACCAGCTTTCTCACACATCATGTAAATACGGTTAGGGTAATTTAAATCGGGGATAAAAATAGAAGTGATCACTTTCTTTATCCAGGTTATCACTGTCCAACTATAGTTGTTCCGAGCCAAATGGTTGGGTGATGTTCTATATTTATTAAGGTCTTTTACATAGTTGGTTCTTGAATGGGGCTTTTCCACTGCATAGTATTGCACGGTTCTGCGCTGTACAGCTCACTTTTGAGGACTTTCCCACTGGGTACAGTACCTAGTACCTGATACTTTTTTAGTACCACCTCGGTCATGGGTGGTCAGGGAGTAAAAAGTGGCCCTGCCTGGACTTCTTCAGCAGGAGAGGCCAACAAAACCCAGCTCGCAACATAACACAACAACGCTCTGATGCATAAATAAATATAATAGTCCAAAATCAACATTATAAAAGTTTCCTCAGATGAGTGCTTTCAACAAGTTGGTATGGTTTATTAGGGTCTTCATGAAATGTCTGGAACGTATTTTTCTTAGAAACACCCTTCTTACCTCGTCAAAAACCAGCTCTGCTCACAGCAACCCATTTTGGTGCATGTCTCTTTAAATGATAATGAGTTATAGCAAACCCCACCCCCCTACTGTCCGGCTTGTCAACATACGCTGCATGGCAATGGTTTAGCTAAATTATACTTCGTGAACTCTGCGGTTAGTTTCGTCTTAAACATCTCTGTAGACAAACAATTCCGTCCCAGCAAACAATGCACACGTTCTGCACGAATGCTTGCCTAAAATCCACAGATTGCGCATCTGCAGATCTCAGCGGAATAACGTGGATTTAAGTGCTTGTCGCTGACTAGTTGTAACGTTACACACTGAACGTAAAAGCATAACTAGTAAGCTGTGAATGATTTTTCAGCCTAAGCACGAATGATTTGAGACGTTCAAAGCGTACGCTGTTTGATATGAAGGATTTTTTGTAGAGGAATTCAGAAAACATAATTCACCTCCTAGACCATTGCCATGGCAGTACTACACGTGTGTTGAAAAGCCAGATGGAAGGCGGGGTGTGGTGCGCTGTAACTCATAATCATTTAAAGAGACATGCACTAAAATGGATTGCTGTTAGCAGAGCTCTGCAAATCATTGCAAATTTTATATATACACAATGTTGTTAGCCATTACAAAATGCATTTTATCCAGATTTTGACTTTTTGATGTTGATTTACTTCAGTAGCCTATTGTCTTCTCTCCCTTGTTTATTAGCTGATGGGGGCTAATATTCACTTGTGCTCTAATACAGAACAAATAACCAAACCGCAAGCATCTTATTGTTTATCAGTATATGTATTATATATATATCAGTACAGTCGTTTACAAAAATGGAATAATGCATGTTTACCTTGAACAGACGCTTACTGAACGCATTCTTCTTTTATGGCAGGCATGCTGACTTTTTTCTAGAGGACATGGCAATACCTACTATATCAGATTTTGTGTTTGACGTCACATATTTTACTGTAATAAATGGAAAACGTGCATGCTTCGCTGTAGCGCTAAGAGAACGGGTTAGGTAGCAACCGTTTTACGTCAGAGATTTTGAGGCAAATTACCAATACCAATTTAAGCTGTAACACAAGTTAACAAAGTTTAAATGGATTGATAGAAGAACATAAAGAAGTTAGTCACATAAACGGCTTATTAATCAACATGGTTATTAATTGTGACTGTACAACAATAGATTGTGGCTAAAGAATATATAATCTGAAATCATGCAATGCTTAATAACAGCTTAATTGATGCCTAATAACAGGCATTTAAAGAAACATTTTATCCAAAAACATTTTGTCAACATATACTCCACCATACGTATTTCCAAGCCCTCATGAATTTACTGCTTTGAAAATGCAAACTTTGTTTGCAGTTTTTGGTTGCCAGTCATTGTCATTCTAGAGTAAATGTATGTGTCTGATAGATATTAACATTCAAACAAACATCTTTGGCGTGGAAGAAACAATATCATATAGCTGAATCTTCATTTTTTGGTGAACTAACCCTTTAAATGCATTTTAATACCCTGTTGTATTAAAAGTTTAAAAATGTGTGTTTACATTTAAATTTATTCATTTAGCTGACTCTTTTGTCCAAAGCGACTTACAGGGAGTTCAGGAAGCAATAAGCGATATGTCATACAGGAGTAATAATACAATAGGTGCTAATACACAGTTAGTAGTTTTATTTATTCGGGAATTCTTTTTTCTTTTCAGAGCATCACCTTTGATGAGTTTAAAGAATTCTGTCTCTTTACCAACCATCTGGAGGACTTTGCCTTCTCAATCAAAATGATTAATGATGCCAACAAGCCAATAGGAATGGGTAAGACTTGACTGGTGAAAATATTTAATGGCCTTTAAATCTATACACCTTATGTACCGTGATGACATGGGTGTCAGCTTTTCCGGTTGCCGTGATTTCAGTGATTTTATTATTATACAGCAGCACCATCTACTCCAAATGACCGCAAAAAATAGATAAATATATCCCGATATTTTGGGCCACAGTCATGTCATCTTCCCAGCTGAGTTACGATCCTTAAAGGATCCAATACATTAACACCATCCAACCACAACAGTATAGAAAAAGAATGTTGCCAGGACTTGACCATTTTGTCTGTGTCAACTATTTAGAGCATTCTACATATCTATATTAATGTGTAAACAATATATTTCTTATTTACGGATACATCAGTTTTGTTTTGTCATGCTGTTTGAGACGAAAGTGGGTGTGGTTACATAAGGTGAATGGATGGGGCATTTCACATTATTAATTGAGCAGAATCAGTAATAGAAATGTATAATATTCTCCTTCTTTCTGTTGCACCATAGCTCAGTTTAAACGAGCAGTGAAGATAGCAACAGGTCATGAGCTGTCAGAGAATGTTTTGGATACAGTGTTTAAGATCTTTGACCTGGATGGGGACAACTGTCTGAGTCATAAAGAGTTACTCAGTGTGATGAAAGACAGAGTACTTCGTGGGCTAAGGGTGAGAAATAATATAGCATTTTAATTGATGATAATTGATTCACATAATTTAACCATTTTGTTTGATCACAATGTATATTAATAATTGCATAACAGTTGTGTTACAAATATTATTGGTAAGAAATTAATTAATTCATACTATGTGTATATGCCATCAGTTAAAAAATGGAGAACAGTTCTAGCCAAAGGTTAATAAAATTGTTAAATAATGCCGATTTCTTAGGGCAGTAATAAGTAAACTTAGAAGGCACTTGTGCATTCCATAGGTTCTACCTCAGAATGATTTTTCTGGGTACTGGAAGTGTGTAAAAAGAGAGACACTACAAGGAGCTCAAGAGGCACTTCGGGAAGCTAGTAGCCCTGTCTGACAGAAAGAGTTCATGAAAGGTCTGTCTGGGTTTATATTTGTAATTCCATATTACTTTCAAGAGGAATATTACTCACAATTATTAACAAGCACCAAAGTTTGTTGTGTTTTGTAAATTTTGAAATGTATAAATTTTCTTATAATGTTAACAATGTATTGCTTTTAAAGCGATTGTCCAAAATTGTGAATACATTTCATGTAACATTAGTTTATCTGAATTTTTATTAAGTTTTTGCCAAATCTGTGTTTTTTTACATTAGCCTTGAATTACTTCGTGAAATGAAAGTTGAGGCTGGCACACTCCAAAAGATTTTATTTAGCCTTTACTTTTCTTGGTGATATTGGTGTGGTGTTTACAACCTTTTTCACTATTATGAGCCTTTGCTGTTTATAACTTCATCCTGTGGAAAATCTGCATACAGTGAATCATGCATTATTCCAAAATCCTATAGCACTTTTATACTACATTCAATGACCTTTGGAACCCTTTTATGAACACGTATACTACAAAATAATTTACTGAGGCAGCATAATTTATAGGCTGAAAATTGTTAAAGAGCAACTCTGTTGTCATAAAGCTCATTGAAATGTATTGTTCAGTTGTGCAACTGCATTAGGGTTGACTGTGAAATCGAGATTTCTCCCTTCAAATACTAAATCTCGTTTTGTGTTATTGTTGAGGTAAATTGTAGCTCTTCTTTTTTGACTTGATGTACAGGTAGCCTATACAATTTGTACTACAGGATCACTGTATTAAGATGTGCCATTTTATACCACAAAATGTCATACTGTCTGGCAACTGCAAGTGTGCATGAATAAAAGACTTAATGTCATGTCACGGCTATCAGTTCTTTAAAATTGTGAAGAAATAAATACACCAAGTTATTTTTTCACCTTACCTTTTCGTAGTCATAACAGCTAGGCTACTTTAAACAATGTTGTATTAGCAAAGCCAAAGATTAAACATTAAAGCACTGTGTCATTGACATTTTTTTTATAAAGACTATGAAATTATGTTCAAAATAACGATTTACAGGTTTTATGAAACTTCCTATGATCGCAGAAAAAAACTCTTAGAAGATGCGGCCCGTGACGTAAGGAGGGCTCTCGCGCTCTAGCTCACAATTGGTCCAGGGATGCTGCGCGAAAGCTCTGTCTTCCGAGGAGCCGCCGCGCGCTGCCCAAGACTCGCGCATCTCTGACAGAAAATCTCTTTTTACACTCCAAAATAAACGGACTGACACCTACAGCAGCAGCACATCACATCCCCAAACTTTACGCTGAGACTGAAACGAAGAAAGCGAAATAATCACGTTTTTAACTCTGCCTGGCTATTTTTTATTTGTTTTTCTTCTCGTAGTTTGTCAGTTCTGGGCGATCAATCCAAACATTTTTGGAGAGGGCGCTGCGCGTAAGTGTGTGCGCGCACTTGAGTGTGTGCTTTCGCTAAAAACACAGAGACGTCTCAAGTGTCGGTTGCGCGCTAATGAATAGACTTCAGTGAATGGATTTTTATATTTAGAGTTTAATCTGCCGTTTCTCCCGACGGCCAATAGTGGACAGCGAAGCAGAACGGACACGCGACGCGAGACCTCGGCATGGCAGTTCATTGAAGCTTCAAGACACGCAAGGACGGCTCGAGGTAGAGACGCTTCACGGTTTAAATCACCACTTATGGTTCTTCTAACCATTTTTGGTGAGGTATCGCGGTGTAAACTCCAGCCAGTGACAAAATTATGGCTGGCGGGGGAGTTCAGCAGAACGGGATCTTCTCCGCTCATCAGCACCTATTACAGTTACCACACATGGACTCGGACCCCACCGACTCCAGAAAAAGACCATTGGAAACACCGACCGAGGCGAGCTGCACCAAGCGCACTAACACTGGAGGTGAGATCGACACTTTACGGTTGTTCAGTCAATGCGGGCCTGCTGGTCCAAATAAGTCATGTCAAACGAGACGCAAGAGTCTGCTTGTGTGTAGCCTATACCGTTGTCTAGTTTTACACTTTTATACATGAATACCGTAATTTGTTCAAAGTAGAGCATGACATTATTTGCGATTTAAATTCTTCAGGTTTCTTGTATTTTTTTATAAGAAAAGTGGCTTTAAATCATCAACTTTGGAGTGCCATTAAAATTAAAAGACAGTTTTTGTTTCCATAGCCTGTTGATAGTAAATTATATTACAAAATGCGTCCGGGTGCGTCTGTCCATCATGACCCTGTCTGACCCGATGGGATGATGTTCAGTGCATGTGGTCGTGGCAACAAGTTAAATTGAGCATAAAATGAACGAAGGGGAGAAAACGCACATGCGGCTTTAGTTTTAATCCCTATTCATATGCAGTAACAGACTCCAATGGAGACAAAAATAATTGATCCCTTTCTGTGGCGCCATGTGGGACCCTTAATAAATAGCCTACCCAAAAGTCATTCATATTTCGATTTAGACCAAAGTTTACATCACATTTAGCTGTAGGTATCGTTGTACACGAAGCTGTTGTCATTCTCTCCAATGTACGCGTGCAATTTTAAATCGTCTTATATTGTATGGCAGGAGTGAATATGTGGGATCTGATCTATATTAAATTTCTTCTTGATAGTCTGAGTCACTGGTCTTTAAATAATAGTTGAGAAGGTCACGAATTGTTTTCTCGAATTCACTTGTGAACTTTTGAAGACTGGCTCCACGTGTATGTGTATTTGTACGTTTTGAATCTGCGAAAAGTCTCCGTTAGCATACACGGGTAAAGTTATGTGCAGTTTTGCTGTGACCATGATCCCTGAAGCGGCAGCTATACAGCTGTGGAGAGTTGGGACCAAAATAAACGTTATAATAACATAACAATGAATAAAAGATTGAGAGCTTGACCTACAGTAAAAGCTTTTTTATGAATAGGGATCCCAGAGTTCAGAAGGCTTTATGTAGTAAACTGACAAGAGTTATCGATTGACTAATAAAACTAGTTTAGTCCTGGTCATTAAATGTTTTTAAACTATATTGATAGATTCATATTTGACCTTGCTTTTGGACTAACATGAGTGCAGTTATGCAATTTATTACAATTGCAGTGCATTAAAAAGTATACATTTATTTAAGATAAATAGGACCTTAATAATGACATATAATTGCTCTACATTATACACTATTATAATTTTTGTTGTTGTTGTTTGTTGCATAAATATTTTGGTGCAGCCAAATATCAGTAAAATGATCATGTGATTATAAAATGACAAAAGAAAATTATTAAATATTTCATTGTGCTGTGGGTATGTTGCCTTCAGAGCATTACCTATATATGTAGGCCTTGCTTTTAGACTAATATGAATGCAGTTATGCAATTTATTACAATTACAGCGCATTAAAGGTATACATTTTATACATTTATTTAAGATAAAAAGGACATTAATAATGACATGTGATTGCTATACATTATACACTATTATTAATATTTTTGTTGTTTGTTGCATAAATATTTTGTAAAATGTCGGTAAAATAATAATGTGAGTATTAAATGAAAAAAATAATTATTATAAGCAAGATATGCTATTGCATGGTGTTGTGGGCATGTTGCCTTCCGAGCATTAACTATGTATGAAGGCCTATGTCAAGCATTTCATTAAGCACAATTTATAGACCAGTGTGGAAGTTACCTCTTAGTTCACTGGCAGTTTAGCGCATCATTCATGCTATCGCTCCACCCATCTGGCTTTGTTAATTTAAACATAATCATATCAATGGACACCCCTCTTCCCCCACATGACCTTTGACCTGAAGAGAGTGAAGAAGAGGATGGTCAGTGATTGAGAGCTTTCTTTATGCTCCCCTCTGTAAACAACCATTGATCGCTGATGCTAATTTCACCAGCACGCATGCAGTTACTTTGTGCGTGCGTGTGTGTGGCCTTACAACAGATCCAATTGAAATGCTGCTATGTTAATGTTGCTAATGGAGGTTTTGGCAGAGCTATTTATGTTGGCTGCTTTTGTGCTGTTTAGTATTATATCAAAAGGTGTGAGGGAGAGAGAGGGAGAGAAAGCAGGCGAGAGAAGGACACAGGTGCCCTTGCAGTGTGTGGTGACGTGAGTTGACTGTGAATTGGGCAGGTGGTGGCGAGAGGAGGGGCTAGAGAGAGAGAGAGGGCTCATGTATTCTAGAATGTCCAGAGGATGCGATGAACGTGATCGGTTTGCCTGAACAGAAGCATGTCTGCTTTTTGCTTGCTGCATCCGAGACACCCAGCAGAGCGCATCAGTATACCTCTATGGATATGCAGAGGATTCATCAACCTCTGCTGAATAAAGCTCCTATGCAAATGAAGTACGACCCTGGGACCAATCTTATACACCCTCCCCCACCGCGTGTAGATGCGCGGGTTGGTCTAGTATGGCGATGTTGGATTTATAGGCAGTAATTTACTTGGCCATCCCCTTGGCGCTCTGCGGCAGATCCTTTCTGCCATTTTCAAAAATCTCTCTCTCTCGCTGTGTTTCCAACATGGCCGTCCAAGGAGCCCACCGCCTCCCCGTTTCTCCGCTCTATACCTCCTGTCTGCTCACGCAAGGTCACTCCCTCGCAATTTCTTTTACACTTTTTCTCTCGCTTTCTTGCTCTCCGCAGCTTCCCTCCATCCTACCTTTTCATATTTCACCCTAACGTGAGCGAGGCGCTACGTCTTTTATAGTGCTGCGTCAAAGTGTGGGGGGGGGGGTGCAACGAGGAAGAAAGCCTTGGTGTGTGTGTGTGACGCTGGGGAGGGGTGCGGGGTGATTGGACACGCTAGGTGCCTCTCTGTAGAATGCAGCACAGTGCTGGAGCTCTCGCTGAATATGGATGAGAAGGAAAGCAGAGGGTGATGCAGTAGGAAGATTCCCCCCGTCAGTCTGCCTCTGCCTGAACAATACAAGCTTCTCCGCTTCAAACATACACGCGCACATATACACACACGCATATACCCACAAACACAGCAATTGCATTGCCATCACACACAATCAGAGAAAGAGAGAGAGGGATATAGTGAGAAAGATAGAGAGAGACGGGGGCTGACTGCGGGTATGGAGGGGAGGATGCGCTGACGTTGTCCCCCTCTCGGATACGAACCTGGGGAAAAAGGTTGACTGGCCACATTCCTTGACGGCGGCAGAGCTCCTATGATCAGCCTGCGGTCGGGCATCGCTCACTGGTACAGCCTCTCAGCGTCCATGGCTATCTGAACCCCACCTCCAGCACAGTACAGCAGAATGGGTAAGAGATTCTGTCCTCTTTTGTTGACTTGTTGAATGTGAGCGAGGTGCGTGCCGATGAGTTGTTCGTTTTTCTTTCCGCTCCGCGTTCTTTCGCCCTTTCTTCTCCTGTCCTCAGTTGCCGTCGATTCATTCATTCTCTAGCAAGGAGAGGCTTGGTTGTCCTTGCAGTTTGCCTAGGACAGGCCCTCCTTTTCACATGTAGAGTGTGTGTGTGTTGCTTTGGGGTGGGAGGTTTAACAATGCGAAGCCTCTTGACCCACTCCCTCTGTGTGTTTGCATGACACTCTCTTCACACTGCATGTGCCGTACGTGTTTGATCATAGGTTCGAGCCCGCAACCGTCTGGCTGCATTAGCGGCTGTGCAAGTATGGCTCGCTGGCAAACAGCAGCAACAGATTGTATTATTTACTCAGAGTCTCACTGCTGAAAACCTGTTACGCCAGCTTTCCTTACATCATTGCCGCAAGCAGGGAGAACGGGAGTTAAAAGACCCTGGAGATGAGCTCTCCCAAAGCACCATTCTGAAGTCTGAATGCGCTTTAGGTTCGCCTTTTAACAACAGGTAAGCAATATCGACCCTTCCTTTTGAATATTTCCTTCCATCTCGGAGTTATTGTGGAAACAATCGTGAAGCAATAGATGTAGACCAGTAATGGAGAGAGTGAAGTTTTCGCTCCTTGCCGGCCAAGGTCACGCAGTCCCCAAGCCGTCACCGCTCTGGTAAACGTCTGTCAGCATGCACGGCGAGAACCTGACATTTGGGTTCCTTTATTTGCAGATAGACATAGTTCAGTGATTGCGAAAGCCTTGATTGCCCTTTCCCTTCCGTTTTTTATTTCTAAAAGCGCTCGCACTTTCCTTATCTCTCAACGCACCCCTCTGGCTGCGTTCTTCAAAAACCTCCATCATGGATTCCTGAGCATGTGTCCACTGCGTCCTGTCCTCTTCCTCCGTTCACTGCAAACTACCCTCATTAAACCATCTCTCTAACACTGTGTGCATTCATTCCATTCACACTCGCACGCTCCCCTTTAACAAAACAGTCATTGATAAGATCGGGATCTGCCCAGCTGTGTGTACATGTGTGTGTATGTGTGTGTGTGTGTTTTCATCGGCTGCAGCTAGCGTGGTGGACAGGAATCCTATCATTACCTGTCAGTCATGTGTGTGGCAGAAAGCATTGAGTCGGGTGAGGCAATGATGTAATGCGTATCCCACTGCGCACCTGGAGCGCTGCAGAGGACAGGTACAGATTGAACCTCTCTGCACGCCTCCATCCCAATAATCATCATCACGTCTACTATCCGCTCTCAAGGGCTCTCAGTATAGAGTTATTGGTTATCGTGTCGTTTCGGCGCTCCGAGCGCTTGTGTATGACGTAGTCACCAGATTTAGTATTTGTCGGACGTGGCGCATGTTTTATCAGGAACCATGAGGTCAGTCCCTGTGCAGAGAATAATAAATCTCTCACCCTCTGACATTTGCACTTATTCATTTAACAAATGATTTTCTCTAGAGTGACTGAGCACAGAGCAGAGCCGCTCAGTGACAGAGAGAGAGAGAGAGAGAGAGAGAGAGAGAGAGAGAGAGAGAGAGGGGGGGTGAACAAAAGAATACTAGTGCTGCAGATAACAGCTTTTAGATCTATATAACAGAGACGGGAATACAGTTTTATTCCCTGTTCCCTACATTGTCATGCATTTCTTTAGGAATACGGGGAAATCTTAGTTACTTGAGTCCCTCTGTGTTTTTTTCGAATTGTCTTTTCCATTTAAATTCTGCACGGGTATCTTTCTAACTGTGCATTACACGTTCAGCTGCGTATAAGGGACTTATGCTGCGTGCGTGTGTTTTTCGTTTCTTTCATTAGTTTCTTTCTTTCCTTTCTTTCTTTCTTTCTTTCTTTCTTTCTTTCTTTCCTTTCTTTCTTTCTTTCTCTTTTTGTCTAAATGTTATACATATTAAAACTGAAACGAATGTTTGCTTTAATGATTTAGCCATCCCCCTGTGCGATAATTACATTTCTCCAGATTTTCTGCTATTAATGAGATTGTCTTCATAGGATGATTGATTACATGTTGACCAGTCTGACCTTCCACCCAAACTACATTGTGTTTCTAGAGGAACGACACAGTTGTTCCAATAAATTGACTCACGCCAGCAGAGTAGTATATAGGTGAATACAGAGTCCGCTCAATGCTGAAGTGTGAAATGTGGCGGACTTCACTGTGATTTGGAACGTATTAAGTGTTTCCATAAGAGACTCAATCAGAGTTGCTTGGAGACCATAATATTTTCACCTTCTCGCTCCACCCCTCCCCTCTCTTCCTCTACTCATCTGTCCTCTCCCCTCTACCACTCTCTGAAGAGTCCTTTCCTACATGTAGAATATTCCATTCTTTATTACTAGCAAATCGCTCTGATCAGATTATCCATGTCTGCTATATTTTTTTCTGGTGTTTTTTTTATATGATTGGCCTTCTATTTATTGTAAGTGTGTTTGCGGTTATCCTGCAGTCTCTCTCTCCATCGTTGTGTCTCCATCTCTCTCCCCTCCTCTCTGCAGTGATACAGGGTCAGCTGCTGAAGATTGGGGGCAATTTAGTCTGTGAAACCCATCTTATCTTTTGGATTTACCACAGTCTCTGAAAGACACTGATTTCATACACAACCCCAAAATGCACATTCGTACCCGTTCCTTGTGGCTACACGTACTTTCACACAATATACTAATACACTGAAAAACGCTAATTTTGCCTGAAAATTCACTGTAAGCACTTGACTAAATCCTGTTAATGCGCTTACTATATTTATAAATGGTATTTATATAAATTTTTGCCTTTATCTCGCTTTAATTTCTGACTTTCTCATTTTAGTCTGTATACACCATACTTTAAACTCTTTAGCACTCCTTATGTTACTACTTTCTAAGAATGAATTCCTTTGTTGTGTTCATCATTTGTATGTTGCTTTCAATGAAAATATCTGCAAAATTAATAAATGTGAAAAAAATATAAATTAGTAATTAACAACCCCTGTGACGTCATAATAGTCGAGATGAAAAAAGATTTGAATGTTAATTTTTTGTAATAGCATGAAAGGAGTTTGAGGGCAATTGAACGATTTTCAGTTAAATCCAAACGTTAAAATAAGCTTCTAAGGAACTTCAGAACTTCCTAACTTCAGCAATGTACTCATATGTCGTGTTTGAGATGTCTAATATTGTGGTGGGAGAGGGAAGCCTTATCCTCTTGGGAATCTCTGACTGACTTATGCGCTGTTGGCTGGATTCTTCAGGACAAATCTGAGGATTTAGCATCCATATGCTCCTGCCTGAACAGACTTCCAGGCAATTACCCACAGGCCCATGGCCTCAGTATAGCGAAGCGCTACAGGCTGCCTACACACCATCCGCCCCACATGCTCCTAAAACCTCAACTTCTGTCTCTAATACTGTACCACCATGCCGAGGATCTGAGTGGTTTGTCATCCGCCCGACCCTTTGTGTGTGTTACGGAGAGAGAAAGTCAGATTGCAAAGAAGATAGCGAAGGACACAAATGCAAAGATAGTTGGTTAAATTTAGACCTCTTCCAACCCGAAGCAGGTCACTTTATCTCAAAAAGTGGGACAGAGGCAGAATCGGTAGGAACTCATCAGGGAGAGAAAAAAACGAAAGAAATGATAAAAAAAAGTGAAGAAGCAGGCGGTACTCCACTCATGTTTAGTTTATATTGCTTCAAAATGAGGAATTGTAGTAAGGCAACATGATGTTACGTTCATGTAGTCTCAGCTTGACTTCATAAACTGTTACATAATCTTACTACAGTTTTGAAGAACTGTGTCAAATCCCTAAAGTCCTCTGAATTAAACAACACAACTACAAAATGCACATTACTAACCAACATAAATGAATAAATTCTTCAGTAACTAGACTATGGTAAAAAACACCAAATTTACTATACATTATATGAATAATTAATTAAGTAACATTTTACACAACAATATTAGTAAATGCATTAGCCAACATAAACTAACAAAGAGCAATATAGTTTTTATATAAATCCTCCTTCATGTTAATTAATGTCAATACATTTATTTATTTAATTAATTATTAATTATTATTAGGTTATTTGATGGGGCATTAACTAGTGTTAACGTTACAACATCTGAAAATAAATGTATTAGTTAATACTGAAATGAACAAATTAAGATTAAGAAATACTGTAGAAATATTCTTCACTGTTAGTTCATGTTAGCTAATTAGCTGTTAAAAATTATTTTTTTGTAAATTGTTAGTATGAATTATTTTTATAATTATTATTATTATGTTGGCAGATTTATACCTCACTTGTTTCTCTTAAACAATGTGATGCAGTGGAATAAGGACTATATAACATAATAAAAGACTTTCTGAGATCTCTATTGTTGTGTTTGTGTATGTGTGTTCGCAGAGGAGGGTGAATATTTCCTGAAGGTGTTGATTCCCAGCTACGCTGCTGGTTCGATCATTGGTAAAGGAGGCCAGACCATCGTTCAGCTTCAGAAAGAGACTGGAGCAACCATCAAACTATCAAAATCTAAAGACTTCTACCCAGGTAACATGCACATAAACACGTTCAGGTTAAGGATATTTAACTTCAATTATGAACATCTTACATCTCAGTTTAGCGCTATTAGGATTGTTATGAATAAAACACTCCTATAGCTTATTACTTCATGTTATTAGATCTATGTTCTGAATTCTTAGAGTTGAATCATTTCATTTTCTGTGCAGCAGATGTCAGAGTTAATGGTGCCATCCATTACTCTCATTCACATTAGAAATCCTTTAAAAATAAAGGTTTAGCAATTTTTTTTTATTTTTAAAAGGAAGAATTATTCTTTGTATGGTATTCTTTGGTGATTTTCAGATTAGCATGTCCTTGATGTTACATGATATAGGATTTTTAATAAAAAAGAAAATGGAAAGTTCTTTGTGGAAGTTTCTCCCATGGCATCAGGCTATAAAGCAGTTTCTTTGATTGTAATTTGGAGAATAAAGATTTTACTCCTCCCTAATACACTGGTTTTCAAGATTTTTGCAAACTAACATGGCTAGAATCTTTCTGGTAGAAGTCATTATCGCTTAAGGAGCAGCACGCTTGTGAGAGTTCTGAATCTTATCTCGACAGTAGTAGAGTGTACTGAGTGTGAGTCTGTGTACAGATGTTGGCCTGTTTGTGTCATTGACTATAGTATCTATTTCAGCATGTATGTCATAAAAAAGCTGCTTTATGCTGTAGCGTGAAAAAATAAAATCGGCAGAGAATGACAGTAGAGAATGTGCCCATAGGGAGAGGACGCATGTGAGAAAGAGAGAAGACGCCTGAGTGCAGCTGTGAAGCACAGAGCTTTATATTGTCAGTGTAATTTGTCTTTGAATACCTATGTTTTCATTCATTAAACACACACATTTTACAACTACAAGTCGAGACCACCTGTTAAGTCTTTCACCCTTTTTCTAACACACACACCTTACACTCTCCGTCTGTTTTCTGCGCTCCTACCTGTCATTAACCCAATGCATATTTTGATCAATTATTTTGATGTTTCCTTGTTTATTTCTTTCTTGTTTGTACCAACAGTAAAATGTCATTGCACCAGTCAATAAAATACGCAGCATAGCAGAGTAAACAATGCGACGCTGCTCTGGCACAAACACCAGCACATCCTCAATCATTCTCCTCTCTGATATAATAGCAGCTTCTCTTTCAGACCTCATTCATCTTATGAGACGCTGAAAGGGAAACATTTAAACTCTCTCTGGCTCCCGGGAGAGCTATAAAAAGAATTCACCTACCGCCGATCGGCTTCCGTCCAAGCAGTGTGTCCTTTACCACACGCGCCTGTAGTCCGTCACACCTTTGAAAATTACAATTCAGTTTTAATTTATTGAACTTCAGACTTTTTTATAAGTCTCACTTCCTTGAAGAGAGGAACACTGAAATTACCGACACACATACAGGCTTGGTGCATACTATGTAAGCCTTCATCTTCACAGACACTATTCTTTGGCATGTATGCTGTGCTTTTGATAAGAGCAAGAGTTTACGGAGCAGATGTGTGATACTCAATCTGGTGTTTAAAAAAATAACATCACAGCCGAGGAACAAACATTCGGTCAAGTATGCATGTGCGCACTGTTGCCCAGAAACAAACACACACAAGCAACAACCTACATACCCTCGCTTTCCATTTCTCTCCCTCTCTTTGAATGAAATAGAAGATGGTCACGACAGTATAATTAGGACATCGAATGATAGTTTCCACCACAAGACTGAACGAATCCCAGCCTGAATTCATGCCGACACAATACTTGCTGTAGATTTCATCTCTCCGGCCCGTTCCAGCCCGGTCAGAGCTCTGTTGGTTCTTTCAGAGTTACAGCAGTATTCTGGACAGGTTAAAAGCTTTAGGGCAGTGACATGCCAAAGATAAGTAGAGTGTTTCTGTGTGTCTTGAACATTTGTGCGCCATGTCCAGCGGGAGTGATGTGGTTAGTTTAGAGTTTGATGCATTCAGCATGGATTACATTGTGCAGGCAGAAGTTGTTTCCTCTTTTTGCCCTGTTACAGTGCCCCTTGTCACGGCCTCTGATACATGCATTCATAATTAATGAAGAAAGTACTTGTTTAGATCGTTTATAAGTGATTCCGTGACATTATAAAATATATTTTTGATGCATTAAATCTAAGGAATTAGGGGTGTAACAATACACTCAGCTCACAATTTGATACAATATGTTAGTGAGGTTAAAATACGATAGCATCACAATATTCTGAACATGATGAGATTAAACAATAGATCTATTTACAAAATAGTAATAATTTTAAATAACATTGATAAAAATTGAATTTTTCTTTAGGCAAAGGAATAAAGAACTTTACATGTCTGTAACAACAAAATCAAAGTATTAACATACAGAGTGTCCAATAAAACAGGGGTCTTAAATACTATTAAAAGTTTATAAATAAATTTAGAAAAAGTGAAGGCCCTTAAAAAATATAAAAAAGGCTTAAATGCCATTTTCCAAGGTATTACATTTGTCATCTTTTCTTATTTGTCCAAAGAGGTCATATGATAAAGTTTGCCTGAATATATCATTGTGTAGTCAAATACAGTGGGAGGTCCTTTTACACCCGGTTTTTAAACATCATCGTTGACTAATGGGGAAATGCAAGTTTTCATGCAAATGGTTGGAGGATAAAGAGTTGGAACCATGGCTGTGATCTCTGGGAATAATTGTGAGGCGTAATGTTCTGTGTGTCGGAAGGCGTTTCTCTTTGTAATAAACCTTGCATTGGAGGAGTCACTTAGTTTATACTCTGAAGCTTCGTTCCCACTCTTCTGAATTATGTTGCATTAATAAGGAGTTATCACAAACTAAGACTCTTTAGTCGTGCTATCTTACAATCAGTATATAGCAAATGTAAGTTAAAGTGTTGCCAATGTAACCGATGAAAACTTGAAGTACCGATGAGTTCTTAAAACCTATGGAAAGGGTCTTAGCTTCATGATTTCTGTATATAACTTGACATAAGAATAAAAATAATAAATGATTTAAGAAAACTAGACCCTACAAGAGAGCTTCTTAAAGCAGCAAAAGCACAAAATAAAACATGGCAGCTCAACTAATAAAATGAAACAGATGACATATAGAAAAAAAGTCATATTGTCATGTTTTTTATTGCAATATATAATGCCACAATACATTGTTACACCCCTTCAATAACAGACATGTCTAAACCATTTATAACAAAAATCCCTTGATAGGTTAACTTTGTGGTTTTATTTTCTCCATGCATACTTTGTAAACTAATATGTGTTTTTATATTTGTACTTGTGATTTTGTGTGTGTGTGTGTGTATGTGCTCAGGTACGACAGAGCGCGTTTGTTTGATTCAGGGTACAGTAGAAGCACTGAATGGAGTCCATAACTTCATCGCTGAAAAGGTCCGGGAGATGCCTCAAAGCAGTCAAAAGACTGAGCCGGTCAGCATTCTCCAGCCACAGACCACTGTGAACCCAGATCGAGTTAAACAGGTTTGTTTTGCGAGGCTGCTCTACCACTACGATACAAAGTCCACACAAAACCCACTACACAACTTCCTAGTCATGAGTATTAGTTAGAAATAAAAGTGCGATGGTGATGTTGCACCTGCCAGACTTTTAAGCAGTTGTTCAATTCAAGAGGGGACTTAAAATTTAACTTGCAATCAGTTTTTCGAATGAATTACAGCTTAGTCTAGTAACATACTATTGTTTGGTTCTGGAATAACAGTGGAGACATTGACAGCTATCTGACAGTGATGAGCAACATGGCTAAATGAGCAAAACACTTCGGGCAAATGTACCAGCCCAGTAGAAGCAGAGCACAGGGCAGGCTGGTGGTTGTTCCCTAGGGAAGGAATGACTGAGAGGGGCAGCGAAGTGTTAGAGCAGTGGGTTATTTTTACCTGCTTGATCCTGGCAGAATGAGAATGAGAAAGAGAGACCGAGGGAGCAGCTGCAATGTAAGACCAGGGATCAACAAATGGCTGATATAAGCACTGACTTAGGAGACAGGCCTTACACAGTCACACACAAACACATGCTAGTATATATTCTTAAACACAAGCATGAATGGTTACATATTCTATATACAAGTCACACATTGCACTCATTCCTCATTAGAATTTATTGAAGCATGCACAAGAAAGTAAACATTCACAGACTTATCTGAGTTTATATGGCTGTTTCTATTTTTGGGGTTGTGTGCAGTCCCATGCATGTAATGTGTGTAATTCCTCAATCAAAGTGACACTCCCCCTCCTCCACAGGCTAAACTGATCGTGCCCAACAGCACAGCGGGGCTCATCATCGGTAAGGGTGGGGCTACAGTTAAAGCTGTGATGGAGCAATCGGGAGCCTGGGTACAGCTTTCTCAGAAGCCTGAGGGCATCAATCTGCAGGAGCGTGTCGTGACTGTGAGCGGTGAGCCGGAGCAGAACCGCAAGGCTGTGGAGATCATCGTTCAGAAGATCCAGGAGGACCCACAGAGCAGTAGCTGTCTCAATATCAGTTACTCTAACATAACCGGCCCCGTGGCCAATTCCAACCCTACTGGTTCCCCCTTTGCCAACTCTACGGAGGTCTTACCCAATTCCGCAGCAGCGGCTACAGCCTCCACGCTGCTCGGCCAGGCAGGCCTTGCAGGAATGGGCGGGTTTCCTACCGCTATGTCTAGTCTTTCCGGTAATGATCTACTCACCATTACGTCCGCCCTGAACACTCTGGCCAGTTATGGCTACAACACCAATACATTGGGCCTAGGCCTCAACCCGGCCGCAGCGTCTGGAGTTCTTGCTGCCGTTGCAGCTAGTGCCAATCCTGCGGCAGCGGCTGCAGCCAACCTGCTTGCCACATATGCCAGTGAAGCCTCTGGGGGCGGTCATCCTGCACCAAGCTTAGGGGGGTTCTCACTGGGTTCTCTAGCAGCCGCCACAGGGGCATCTAATGGTTACCTGAATCCTTCATCCCAACTGATGGCATCCTCTCTGTTAGGCACAGAGAAGCTGGCAGAAGGTGGAAAGGAAGTGGTTGAGATCGCTGTCCCGGAGAACTTGGTTGGTGCCATTTTGGGGAAAGGCGGCAAGACTCTGGTAGAGTATCAGGAGCTGACAGGTGCAAGAATTCAGATATCCAAGAAGGGAGAGTTCATTCCAGGCACACGCAATCGCAAGGTGACTATCACAGGGTCACCAGCCGCAACACAGGCCGCTCAGTATCTCATCAGCCAGCGAATCACATACGAGCAAGGCGTCCGTGCCACCAATCCTCAGAAGGTGGGCTAGAGATGTACAGGAGCGGGGAGGGGAACAACAAAAATGGGAACCGAAGAAAAAAGAGAGAATTGAACAGATGACTGGACGAATGAGGGAGAGGAAGAATGGGATGGGTCGGGGCTAAAGCATGTCCAAATATCTCAACTCAAAATAAGGACAAAAACAAAACAAATGAAAAACATCATGAAGGAACTGTGAATAGATTACCTGTTTGGGGAGAAATGTGATATTTTGTGATTGAAATTTTGCTGTATTTTTAAAGTTGTGTAGGTCCGAATATTGTGCCCTGGGGCACTTGGAGGAGGAGGAGCTAAAACCTCACTTCCTCTCTTAGCTGGGGTCTTTTGGATTCTATTTTCATTTTTTGCTTCCACCCTCATAGTTTAGTTCATGACTTATCCACACCCCGAGCAAAGAGATTAAGGTTTAAAGTGGTCCCTATTTAGATATTTAATAATATTAAATTCACAGCTATAGTGCAGGTCTGAATCAAAAAGGTCATCTTGATGGCTCACATACTTAGAAGATACTGATGAGACATTGTACTAACTCTTGAATTTCCCCTTATTGTTTTCAACCAAGGCTTACTCTGAAACACCTGCTTAATCCTTTTGACATGCATTACATTACTGGATCTCTGTGATTATTCTTCATTATGGTTGGATCACACACATTCACACTCAGTCACTTCTAGACTTACTTAAACCTGTGATTCCAGGTTGACCTGAATGTATAAAGACTTCCTGATATTGTTGGTTTTTTATATGTACATATAGTATCAAACTGAGATGCTGTTGAGAGTAGATACCTTAACTTCAGCCACAGACATAGAAGCATACATCAAAAGTCAGACACGCGGCATTAGAGAAAAGGAATGTAAAACATACATCACACACCTATACATCTATACATACAATTTACTTGCAAGTGTAGTTTAGTCACAGGATCCCACTTTGGTGCTATAAGAAAACACAAAAGATCAAACTCTGAAAAAAATTTGTTATCATATCTACTGATTTTAGAAATGATGGGTGAGCCTTCGTCAATTATTAGGGGGCGTTTTGTGATTTACTCATGAGACTAACAATAAGTGGATATTCGAAAGATCCCGCCAGAGCAGAGGCAAAACAGAACAACCTTAAACGCATCTGCATTGCCTCGGTAACTTTTATCTCTTACTACAAAAAACTTTTGGACACACTACCAAGGAGCTTAAGTCCTTAGAATCCTGAACTTGAAAAAAGAATCTGACCTGTTTAGACAGATGTACCTCTTAACTCCTCCTCTTCCTATGATTGGAGGAGCCAGGCAATGTCTGTGCCTGTTTTGTTTTGAAAGGAGCTCAGGTTGTCATACCTCATGTTTGAGAACGGAGAAAGATTTCCAGTTTGTATGCAGTGCAGCAAAGTCTTGGGTGCATTACAAATGTCACCTCGTTCATGTCACGGTTGAACCCTGTTTGCGCCAGGCTGGCAGCAGAGGTGCAGTTGAGGCAGTGAACGAGAGACTGAAATGACATACAGCTTTTGTAACCCGTTCGAACCCATTCGAAGGCCAGTGGATGCCACTCCAATGACTGTCTACCTTCAGCCTTCTTCTGTAAAGCAGTGTTACTGCAAGGCGAACATATCTTACATCTGCTTCCTTTGACAAACCAAACGTCTAACAGCATCGAGACTGAAGGCCAGAAACACAGCTCCTTCTACCCCGTGTCTGGAGACTTTTAGTTTTGACTGCTCAACAGGCCATCAGTTGCACAGAAAGGTTTTATTAATTCCACACCGCATCACAGCGTTTGCTGCTAACAGCATTTTTGGTCTTGCCAGCATTTCTCTCTTGCATGGGGAGTGAGCGGGAGGTCCCTTACAGGGCGAGCGGTCGCCTTTGAACCACACTGTGAATCCAGCGGGCTGACGCCATCGCAACTATGGAATGTACTGTACATATTTCACACCATCGAGGGCGAGCCCATTACGACACGGCGTGACGGAAGAAAGCAATGAAACTGAACGAGCACAAGAACGCGGGCCCGAGCGTCTACCTGTAGTTTACCTTGCTCTTTCGCGAATACGGAGGTCGCAGAGGGTCAGATTCCCCCGCAGCACCCGGGCCTGTCATTAATTAGCAGATCTCCATTTGAACCTTGGACTTCTATATATAACAACACCGCACAGCCCAATCTACTGCTGACCTACATACACACTCTAAAAGACATTCATCATCTCCCTCCAACTACCAGCCCTCTAATCTGCTCCGTGAGGGGGGAGCGGAAACGTAAAAAAAAGGAGGGAAGAGAGAGAGAGAGATCGAGATTGAGAGGGGGAGAGAGCAACCTATTTATATCCATTGCATAATTGTGGGGAATGTTACCACTAACAGTATTTTTGCATCTCTTATGGTTGCTGTTTTCAAGTTTAACATGCCATACACTTTACTGTATTTAATTACCAGCCATAGAATATCAGGTTCTCAAAGTAATAGCTGTTCAATAACGTTTGGAGATCAGACTACGTACCTGATTTCAGAAGCACAAGCACTACAGTCGGTGCAACAATATGAGGGTAACACGACTATTAACTATTAAGGGTGACGTAATATATATTTGGAAAACTACAATTATGTACGCTTAAAATAAGCTTGATGTTTAGAGAACTATACGCTCATGACATTAGGGTTAAGTGTCTCTCGCTCTCTAGTCTCTTGTTCTCTCTCTATCTTTGCACTACCTCTTTTTCTTTCTCTATCTGTCCCCTTATGTCTCCCACTTCTGTCTTTTCTGCTCTTCCAGCGTTTCGCATCGAGCCTTTGTGTAGTCTCGTTCTCCTTTCACTTTCTTCCTCTCCAGGCAGCCGAGGATGTGTTGCGTGTGTGTATTGTGGAGGTCTGCGTGTACCTGCGGGTTTGATGGGTATGATGCCCTGCGTGGTGAACGCTGTACCTCGGGACTAGCACGCCACATAGTCAAACATTAATACTCATGATCAGATTCTCATGCTCTCTGAAGTTCTGCCTGAAGATGACTCTGAATTCTACCTTAAACTAGTTAGAACAGGGAATCTGTGCTCTGAGATAAGTGTGAGAGGTGTGTGAACCCAGAAGAAGGAACTCTGGGTAAAAAAACGAAACGTTCAAAAAGAACAAAAAACAAACAAACAAAAAAAACAATAACATATAAGGGAGATGGATGTAATAGCCGCAACTCAACCTGAAACGATGATGTCATCGTTTGTACTCTCTCCTATCTCTCTGAGAACTATCTAAGCTCATCTCTGCATTTTCATTCATTTTTTTAAAAATGAAACTGTGGAATCCGTCGCGTCTCATGTTCTTTGTGTAATTTGATGTAGTTCCTCTAGTTTGTGGTCTAAATGCAGTCTTGCGCTGTTGGTTTCAGTGTGTGATTATCCGTTATACTCGTGTGGATGATGAAAGTGCCAATCAAGCCTGGTTAAGATTAGCTTTGCGATTTGTTTGTGCATTAGAGTTGCTCTCTTTGGAGTGCTGGTGTCCATATCTACGTCACTGATAATTTTAGATCGACTTAAAATGTAAAGAACTATTGGAAGCAATATTGTAGCATGTTGTCAAGTTTTGTGTTTTGTTATGTCCGTTGTATGAGCCTTTGGATTTACTACAAATTTTGAATGAATAGGTTTACATGTACTTTTTGTAATACCGTAAGTTGAAAAAAAAACGAAAAAATGCTGCTATTTGATAAGTGAAATATACAGAAATATTTTAGTTGAAAAAATGTCTGGTCCGTCGATTAGGATTGTGCTCGTTTTTGACAGGGGTATAAACGAGGTGTATCAATATTAATTACATAGACGCAGTAATAATAGTCAACCTGTGCCAAACTAGACCTTTCACAGCTTCTCAACATGTACTGTAGGTGTGTGAAACATTTAATATCAATAACTTATTTAGAAGCATCGAACAAGTGCCAATCGATCAGTATCTTTTAGTGCCAATCGATCAGTATCTTTTAGATCCAATCTTGAAAAGATAATCAATGAAGGAAAAAAAAGACGACATAGCGCAATGTTAGAATTCTTTTACCCCATAGCTGCATAGACTAAGAGAAGCATTGTTTTATGCATCCATATGGTTTTGATACACTCAGTAGAAGCATCCTGTGCATTCGTTTGACCTGTGGCTTCCGCACTGCTTTTAAGTCATGTTGTCTTTGTAGGTCGGCATGGAGTAGGCATACACACGTTATACACGTTATTAAGCATTCATAACACGGCCATTTATGAAAGTGTGTTTTGTGGATTTAGGTGTTATCTTTTTGCACGTCTCTATTGCATGATATCCAAGTGAATTATTGAGGGGTGGGAAATCAAAACAAACAGACAAGCATTAAAAAAACAAGAAGTAAATCGTTCTGTGTCTTATGTCGCTCTGAGACACAGTTCTGCATGTGTCACAAACGGAGCACTCTTTCTTTTTTCTAACTGCATTTTGTTTCTCCTATGGTTTTTACTGCTTATGTTTTTCTCGGTCGGATGGGTGTGGCTTTCGAAAGGCCAGCACACGTAGGCCTAAGAACTGCAGTGTAACCATGGGAACTGGAGTCAATCAGGAATTTATGAAAGCGAAAGGATTCCGGTTCACGACAGCGAAACCCATACGTGCGAGACATCTCTCGGCCTCTAATTTCAGGGGAAATACCCATGCATGGAAACGTCATTTGAGTTTGGTCACGTTCGGTCATGTGAAGAACTGCATTCATTGGTTTCAGACTTCTCTAGTTTCTCAGCTTGATTCTCCTAACCCCACATGTAATTTATGAATGTATTTACATTTGCATAAACTGAAACAAAATGTTATTTCAATGTTAAATGTCTTTTAGGTGTGACGTTTACGGCGGAGGTTGTGAAGTTCATGTAGCTCAATCATATCTGTCAGTGTTAGGAAGGCCCAGAGCCACATTAGCACCCAAATTCATTTCTCTCCTCCAGACTGCTGATGCATCAAATGCACTTTACTGAGCATTAGGTCCCATCACAAACACACACACAGTGTAACCTTCTACTGGATGCAAAACTGAACCAAGCAACCTGTTTTTAACATGGAAAACTTTGACAGATATATTGTTGTTTTTCTTGTTGTTGTGTTTTTATGATTTGCATTCTTTGGTGTTTGTAAATGAGTTGTAATTTTTTAAAGTGTCTTTATTTTTGTATTTTTCTTCATTTCGGGGAGGAGAGGTTAGAAGGAGAGTGTATGATAAGTGTCTTGCATTCCACTGTCTCTCCTGTAAACATTCCCTGGTGTGTGTGTGTGTGTGTGTGTGTGTGTGTGTGTGTGTGCGTGCGTGTGTGTTTATGTGTTTGCGAGAGAGAGAGAGAGCGTGAATGGAAAACGTTTGCATGGATGTGTGTTTGTGAGTGTCTAGGAACATGCAGACACTATTGTTAGCATTGTAATTGCCAACTGTGTGAAGCTGAACTGCTTAGGAAATGAAAGGTGTTATTTTTGATTTTCAAAACTGTACGTTCTGTTCGGTTTAGAGGAATGGAAAATAAATTGCAGAAACCTCTGAAAGTTTTTGTGTTCATTCATTAAAGAAGTCTCGCAAACTCCCGCAGCACAGCACCTCAGTAAAGCTCAAGTCCTCACTTATCGACACTTTAAACTATAAATAATATCTATTTAATTTCCAATTTGATCTTATACTTTCCTAAACTATAGTCCTAAACTATTTGTAAAAAAATTGTATACAATAATTCTTTACTAATTTATGTTTATTTGTATAGATTAAAACATATTTTTTTCAGTTGAAAGGTTTAACAAAGCAAAATAAAATCTAGCATATAATATAAAATTACGTTTATCCGGTAAGAAATCACTAAATTAAAATAAGAATTCCTATGATATCCACTCCGTTATATTCTATTTTATTTGTTATAAATTTAGCCAATGTTTTCGAAATACACAAACCATTTTTTCACTTAAATCTGTCTGTGAAAGCGGAGCCAGTAAAGTCAGTCATGAACCTCTCTTTTCCCACATAGGTTTGTATTGCTAGTGGGAATATTCCATATCCATTGATTTTATATCAGGCTTATGATATATTCTAACCCCTAACCCTTCCCCAACAACTAAACCTAACAATTACACAAACATGTGCAAGACATGATTTAAAAAACACTATTTGACTGAATTATTTTTATGTAGTGAAATGTACTCACAAGTCGGTTGTAATGTTAAAACACTTATTACTGGTAACATTTGTCTCTAAAACATATAGCTAAACCTGTACACACACACAGTGAGAGAGAGAGAGAGAGCGAGAGAGAGAGCGAGAGAGAGAGGTTGTGTGGTGATGCTGAGTGAAAGTGGTATGGTCCTGCAGTACTGCAGTTTGACGACATGGTAAAAGTGTCATTATGATGAATGACAAGATCCGTATGAATCATAATGTCTTCCAATGATGCTGTTAGGTCGCTTAAATCCAAGAAGCTCATATTTTAGATGAATCAAAATTGATGATTTAAACAAATTAGGTCTCCAAAACCTATTAAGACTGAAATATGAAAGTAACAGTAACAGGAGATTTTTGTTGTATGTTTGTCATGTACCTCCAAGTATTTTTTATAAATGCCTTGTATTGCTGTGCTAAAGTAGACTACCTGGTTGCCTTGGATACCTCTTGGAGCCATACTTCAATAATCCTTGCCTTCTGTAACAAAACCTCCTCCAGCATACGCATATAAACGTAATGAAATATTAAGCATTTTTATGAGCTATTAAGCAATGTTTTATAATTTATTTTTATTTTAATCTCTGTTTGTGGGTCATCTTCACAATTGAACAACACCAAGAGCTTATAATGGACCTTGTTTTGTTGCACAAAAGACAAAATGAGAAGCTGGGGTCTTCGCATTTCAAATAATTTGTAGAATTTTTACATTGGTATAACTATTGTCATTGTTTGGATTTCCTTAAGCATTTTTGAGCCTTAATATAATAACGTGGAGATATACATATGGTACAACACAGCGTTAGGTGATCACTTTGTCTTGAATGCCTCTGCAGTTGCCATGGCAGTGAGACCGCTGTAATTTGCAGTAGTGTATACATGTTCATACGTGCTATGTTTACTTGATTATGCCTGGAAGCAACGAATCAAAAGAACGTTTCCCAGAATGCAATTCTAGGCTTCGGCGCCTAGATTATAAAGAGTACTGTGTCAGTACTTCACAGGCAGAAGTAACATATTTACAGAGACTGAGGCACTCTTATTGACTGTTTTTATTTAGTACAGTGAAATGTAGCTATAGCTAAACACACAGCCTAATAGCATTAAAAATACAATAACATTCATCGATATAGCACTTGTGACAGCTAATACAATTTGTGGATGTTGTTTCAAAACCAACCACATAGTAATTTCTTATTTTTTCTTCTATATTCATTCTATCAATAATTTTTTTTATGAAAAAACTAACACGCCAGTTCACACAGTGGGACAAGATGCATTCATTTAATATTGTTAAATGACTTAAATTAATCTAATGAACCAAAGGAACTCTGTGGGTCATAAAATCAATTGTTTTCTGTTGGTGTTCAGTAGTAACATACTTGATTATAACACACCCATGGGCTCGTTTTCACTTACGCAGAGCTCATGGCAACCTATTACGTTCAATATAAGATTAGAATAAATGAACAAGGGGTGATTTTACAATGAGGAAATTTAACAGATGCTCTCAGTGTCGTCTAGTCCTTTAGACCAGAGGAATTTTAGGATTCAAATCTTAGGACTTGATAATGCTATTTTTGTAGATATTTTTTCAACCCTTAAAAAACTCACAGATGAGATCTCTTTTATATCCTAATTATTCATCCAAGACATTACTGTGATTAAATGTAGAGCACATGGAAACTTTTGCTTGAGTCTCTTGCCAGAAATTTCACAAATGTCTCTATTAGGGTTTCTCAACAATGACTGAGCTCAGATTTTTCAAGTGTCCAAAAATTATATTACTGAAGATCTCAACATGAACTCTCATAATTAATCTCCTCTCAAATGTACTGAAATCCAGATTTGTCTCTGTTTTAATTTCTACTAAGCAATTTTAGGAAATAAAAAAAAACAAGGGTGAAGTTGATATTAAGTAAAACATAACAGAGATCTCTATCAAATCGTATAGGTTTATAAAGGGAAACCTCTGAGAAATAACATTTTCCTCTGGAAACCTCCTTGTTAGTCCTGTAACAAAATTTCTATCAACCGTTTTTATCATCACACAATGTCTTCACATGTCCCAAATACAAGTACATATTTCTCTGCACACAACACCTCATTAAAAGCATGTCCTACTCACAAAATAATTCAGGCATCTGGTATCTGTGACAGAAAGAGGCTTAATAGAGAGTGTAAGATGTAAAATTTTTAACTTATTGATATTTCAACACCTGTTGTTTGTGGGTGCAGTCGTGTTCATTATTTAAATAAAAAACTTGGATTCTTTACATTCAGTTTGTATGATAAGATACTAAAGATCTATTGTCAAAAGTATTAAATTTTGTTTGTTTTCTCCTGTACACGCTTTTCAGAATCAGGAAATAGCAACAAATAATCATGGCATATTTTGATTTCAGAACCATCTGGTACTCTCTGGTCTTTTTGCTCACTCGCTCACTTGCTCCCCTCCCTCCCTTCACACACGCGCACTGTCTCGCTTCTCTTCTGCGCTCTCACACTAACCCTTTAATCGAAAGTGCTGTATGCATTGTGGAAGCTTGTAAATTTACTACTCTACCACATTTTATATGCTTACACAGACTCAAATACAGCGGGCTCTACAATGGATTATCGCCAGCAGACATGATTACTGACAGTTGTAAGTTAAATTATTTCTCACAGACCCCAGACTTTACTGAACACATGCTATTTCAGATCATGCACAATACATATTAAAATCCCAAGGCCTCCTAGATGTCTTTGAAAATATTATTATACGCCATGCAATTTATGAATTGCATTTAAAGTACACTTCATAGACTACACTAATGACATTATACAGAATCAATACTGTATATTAAATTGAAAACCCTTACAGAATGATTGAATGAGGCATTTATATAGCACTTTATTGTGTATTGCTGTACATCTAAAGCACTTTACAATCCTATGAGGGGGGTCTCTCCCCACCCACCACCCACCTTACAGCAATCAGTAGGCCTATAATGTTTTGTCATATGGCTTAATTTCATCTGACATTTTAGAAGGAATTGCAATACATTTTAAATAAACGTGATGCTGTGTCACCTTCATCAACATTCAAGGTCATTGGAATTACACAAAATTGTTCGCGTTCAGCATTATGGCCATGCTGAAGTAATGTGTGAGATTGCTGTAGCTTTGCTCGCAGCTTAGAGGTGTCTGTTTTTCAAAGATAGTTGTGGAGGGGAGGATCTCATCCTTAAATCATGTTGTCAAGGCGACAAGTTTGTGTGGAGCATGGCTTTGAGCAGTGTGTGTCAGAACACAGGCGTATTCCTGTCACGATTTCATCACTAGTTCTGCGTAACCTTGGCAACCCAAACTCCCTTCAAAAACGCACCCGTACAACCAGGTAAATACATGGTACAATATTTACTCATGTTGCTCTAGCAAGGGATTCAGGCTGAAAACACTCTTCGGGGCTGTTATGAGATCAACATATCTGAAAATGTGGTTATATCAGTTAAAACTAATGCAGGCTTATGGAGTACATGTGTCACGGTTATTGGCCTCACTCAGTTTACCCACATCTACATGAAACAGACAAAGATAAAACACTGCAGTGGCCAGTATCGACATCTGCATGCTCTTTCTCCTCTCTGCTTCCAGCGGTCAAAAGTAATAAAGGCATATGCAGTCCTGCAATGTGCTCCTGGAGTTGATTTTGTTAGCATTATCAAACCTGATCAATAACTATTAATGAAGAAAACCATGGCTGATTCAAGATGTGGCTCTTGCTCTGCCGTTGCCATGGAAACCGAAGCTGCAGCGCTGCAGGATCAAATTGGGAGTTCGAAAAAAGATGGGAGATGGGAGAAAAAGAGAGAGAGAGAGAGAGAGAGAGAGAGTATTTTAGCTGGAGAAACACGGAGGGGAAGAAAAGTGGTCCCTACAGTTTGGCATGTGAAAACGCATTAGGTTTCCAGATGTTTTACACATAGCCCAAATCATATTTTCTATATGGTTTCATCTACTTCCTGTACTAAAACATTATGCCCTTTTCGTGTGGATTTATGTTGAATGCGCAGATTCCCAGCTGTTAATTTCAATGCAATAGCGCCCCCTTTAGTTGCCATACCGCTCCAAACCTATAGACGGCGACGTTGAGTTGTACATCTAATGTTAGCGTGAACGAGGAATGTTATGTGGATGCTACATATCAATAGATATTTGTGCTCATTCTTCAACTTTTTAACTATATGTTAGCATTACTGTGAACAATACTGAAGTCATTTCTTTGTTGGACTTACGCTTGCCATACGCTTCTCAGCTGTATATTAAAAAAACTTAACCAGAAAAACTAAAGCATGACAAGTCAGGTGTTCTTATTAACGTTCGCATAATGACAGCGATGGCAAATCCTTGTCATATCGCTGCTGACCTGGAAAAATACATCGTGAAAGAGGTAAACACCGTAAATTGTAATTTGGTCTGAATATATTACAAACATTGACCTCGTGTTTTGTACTTAGGCTCCTCCGACTGTGTATTACATTCCAAACTTCATTAAGGAGGCTGAGGAGGAGTGTCTGCTGAAGCAGGTAGGACGTAGCATCGTAACATACGTAACGTTAACTGATGTAACAGACAGAATTTTACATATTTGTGTTTCATTTAAAAGGTATACTCATCTCCTAAACCCAAATGGACGCAGTTATCAGGGCGGAGGCTACAGAACTGGGGTTTGTTACAAACTTTACTTTATAAATCAATACACAGCGCTAATTTAAAGTCCCAGTGTAATAAAAATGACAACTCATATTTTTTCATGAAATATTGTAGGGTTTATAGTAAATAGCCTAGCAATGTGGTTCATTTTCTTTTTTAAATTCATGTACCCTTATAATCTGAAAATCTGAAAATGCACTACCGCCCTGAAATGACTATTAGTAATGTTACGTTCGTGAACGAATCGTTCTTTTTGAACGAATCTTTTAGGCGAATGAATCGTTCTCGTTCACGAAATGCATTGACTCATATTTCTCGTTCACTGAAATCTCTCTGAGCGTCTTCTTAAAGAGTGTCTAAAGCACAAGCCAATGAATTCGATTGTGAGCTTTGACAGAGGTTGACTGTACTGAACGAATACGCCCTTGAGTCTGAACACGAACAAAGGTACCTGCTGATTCTTGTTCGTGAACGACATGAACGATCAGCCATCATGTTCGTACAGGAACGAAAGGACCTGCTACTTCTCATTCATGAACTACATGAAAGAGCAGGTCTCTCGTTCAACAAGTACTGAAAGGGACACAATGTACACTTATGAAAATTAAACATGGTTTTAATATAGTAAAGGTAGTAACCATCTTTTTTGTGTACTTCGTCTTCTTACCATGCCAATACAAAGGTTGTACTGTAAATAATATCTTGCTTAAACGATAGTCACATTTTAAAAACCTTAATGTACTATTTTACAAACATGATGATTTAACTGTGGTTTGTAGTAAAAATGTATTTTTCCTAATGAAAATATAGCATTGTTTGTTATAAGCAGGTATTTATATAATCATATTTACAATAATTCAAGTGTATGAAACATTCATGAGACTTAAACATGCTAACACATGCAAATAGTTCGTTGTTGCTAATACTGCTGTTGTTTACGTGTTGCTTTTATTAAATATGAGAAATAATTCACGTCCGGCACTTTTAATCTGCACCCAATTCTGGGATCCCTGTTCTGCTGTGAAAGACTGACTGAGCATGAGTCAATAGTCCCTGAATGTGTGATGTTTAAACACTATCTTTGGTCTGAGCTACTGAACGAATACGCCTGTTCACTGAACTAGTCAGTCATCTAACATAGGAATCAGACATCTCCTTCGTGAACGAGGAGCTGCTTACCGAATGAATTAGAGAAAGCATGTGGAGTCACTCTCGTTCGCAACAACAACAGAATATGATATATTGTAGCATAATACATTACGATTATACAAACAAGTTATTAGAATTACTTGTACTCCATATAAGATACAAAGTTTCGCCACCTCCTGACTTATGTATGTAATATATTACGAAATGGTCACTGAATGCTTTCCTGTAGCTCAGTGGTAAGAGTATTGCGTTAACAACGTATGGTTGTGGGTTCGATCCCAGGGGATTGCAAATACCTATTTAAAAATGTATAGGATGAAGCAATGTAAGTCGCTTTGGATAAAAGCGTCTGCCAAATGCCTAAATGTAAATGTAAATGTGAACGAATCAGTGAACGAGTCTGAACATTTTGAAATCATTTTGGTGAACAAACTGAAAAAGAACGAATCACTCAAATGAATCAAAATTCCCATCACCAATGACTGTCCATCTGAAATGACATAAATTAGACGGCTTGGCCAGAGCATCCGTTAACTCCTCCCTTTCAAATGTCAAGGCCTGTATAACTTAATGGGGTGCAGCCAAATCCGACAGGCGGATAACATCAAAGTACTGCGAGTGCGATTTGAGAGCAAACTTTTTATTGTGATGTGATCGGCCTGTCGGATCTTGTGGCGCCACATCAAGTCAAACAAGCCTTCAGTCTGCTGCCAGTTTCATTTTAAAACCAATGCACCAGCTGTTTTTTTACACATCCAATCAATTTGCAGTGAAAACACAAGCCAAGGCCACTAATTTTCTCCTTTGAAATTCCTTTTCACTTGGAAATGTTTCAGAATACGTAAGTAAAAACGATTGCAACTTCCGGTTCACAAGGAATTAAAACTCACTATCATTAAATTTATTCCATTCCATTCCATTTTCTACCGCTTATCCGAACTACCTCGGGTCACGGGAGCCTGTGCCTATGTCAGGAGTCATCGGGCATCAAGGCAGGATACACCCTGGATGGAGTGCCAACCCATCGCAGGGCACACACACTCACTCATTCACTCACGCACTCACACCCTACGGACAATTTTTTCCAGAGATGCCAATCAACCTACCATGCATGTCTTTGGACCAGGGGAGGAAACCGGAGTACCCGGAGGAAACCCCCGAGGCACGGGGAGAACATGCAAACTCCACACACACAAGTCGGAAGCGGGATCATTAAATTTATATTACAGTAAATTATAATAATATCATTTTTACAGTCTTTATTCCTGATTTGTGTTATCAAAAATGTGTGTCGTTGAAGATTAATATTTTTCCAGAAAGAAATGTCCTTTATAAATATATATTTGTAAATTATTGTAACTTGATCATTGATTAGCATCACATCATCTCACTTCTACAAGTATTCAGAGGACATTGCTGAGCTGGATGTGTTAATATTGTCCTTCTTTCAGGTGGATTGCCGCATCCCAAAGGAATGGTTGCTGAGAAACTCCCTGATTGGCTGCTGAAGTACACTGAGAAAATATCTCTGCTTGGAGCATTTGCAGGAAAAACAGCAAATCATGTTCTTGTAAATGAATACAAGCCAGGGGAGGGAATCATGGTAAGATATTGGACAATTCTTGTTAACTTAAGTTATCGTATGATTTAAGTTATGTTATTACTTTTTTGTTACCACTTACCATCCACCTTTTGACATGTAATATTCTTTCTGTCTCTAAGCCGCATGAAGATGGACCACTGTATCACCCCACAGTGACCACTATCACTCTGGCCTCGCATACACTTCTGGATTTCTACAGGCCTGTTTATCAGAATCAGGTACCAAGAGAAAAAACTTATCCTATTGTTGATTCACAAAGGCCCTTCACAGTTTACCCAGAAATTTAAATTCTGTCACCATTTACTCACCCTCTTGTCATTTCAAACCTGTATGACTTTCTATTTTCCACAGAAGAACAAAAAATCACAGATCTTAAATCAAAGTGTCCAAGGGTCTGTTTGACCATCAAGTAGAAATGCATAATTTCTTTCTCTCCCTCTCCATCTAGACTGAAATTCCGCAAACAGAAGAGAGCCGTTACATGTTGACTCTGCTGGCACAGCGACAAAGTCTACTGATTCTTCAGGATGACATGTATAAAAGCTACCTACACGGTATCAAAGGAGTTTATGAGGATATTTTGTCAGAACACGTGGTAAATCTCTCTTCAGCAGGGGCTCAGGTGGGAGACACACTGTCCCGTAGCACCAGAGTCTCGCTTACCATCCGTCATGTTCCCAAAGTAATTCGGGCCAATCTGTTTCTTGGAAAGAAGTGACAAACACTTAAGGACTTGCTTGAACTTTGAACCAGATAAACCGGTTACACCTTTCATACCACCCTAAGTAAAGTGTTTAAAATGCAACACACAAATGTGACAACAATATTCTGTAAGGCAAAGGATATCTTCGGTATTCATTACTGGGTAGCATTTATGCTTATTGTTTGACATTGTAATAATAATAATGTGCCCTGTTGAAGTTTCAAAAGTTGCCATAAAATACATGACGCAATACATTCTGTACTTCCATGAAATATTGATGGTGCTATAGTGTTTAAAATGTCTGTATTATAGTTAAGAAACTAAGAAACTTCAGAATACTCCCTGAACTAAAATGTCTTAAGGCTTGTCTTATCTTATTCAAACAAGGTCTTAAGAACAGTAATGCAAATGACTGCTTTTGCAACTAAGTAAATATAATGTGTATGTATGTTTGACTTTTTTTTTTTGACACAACCAAGATCAAGTTGCTTTTTATAATACTTATTGTTCCAAATCCGCTTGCATAATTGTCTACTGTCTGAAGGCTCTAGTAAAGCCAGTTAAAAAGAAAACTGCTTTTTAGGCTCAGACAGGCAAACTAGTCGGCCAAGTATCCCCTCCTAAAAATCCTGGAAATATGGTCAGGTATTTCTCTACTATGTTTCTCTACACAAGCAGTGGTGTAAAGTATTGGAGTAAATTTACTTAGTTACTGTACTTAAGGATATTTTTGGCTACTTTGTAGTTGTACTGAGTATTAAAGATACTGGCAACTTTTACTCTCTACTTAACTACACTTTTGAACAAGTATATGTACTCTTTACTCCACTACATTTGTAATGACTAATGCAATTACACATTACATTTTGCATGGCACCTATCTGTTTTTGATACAGAATAATTAATATTGCCATTTACAGGGCATTGAATGTACTATAGTCTTGTGGATTTTGCCCTATCTTACTAAAACTTGTCAGCATGGCTTCTTTATGTGAATAAGAGTCCAGTATCGGGTAGATGTCAATCGCTGGCGGTTTATGTGAAAAGAGGATATGACTGCAGCTGGACATGAGGCCCACACCAGCGTGTCCAGTGCAAAAAGGCTTTGACTTGTTAATTTTACTTAACATAATTTTATTTATCCGTTCTATTGAAGAGACCTTTGTGAAGGAGTTTGGTTTACTTATGAGCACTTGAGCTTAAATGAGACTTGGGTGTTTGTAATGCACGTAGTTTATGGTGTCGACCATGATTTGTTGCAATTTTGGGGTGTTAAGTTTTATTATGATTTAAGAAAAATAAATGCGATTGCATCTCCTAACAAATCAACTGTTTCTAGTTTTGTATTTTTATAAAATACTCAAGTACTGTTGAATTCAGATACTCTTAAGACTTTTACTAAAGTCGTTTTGCAATTGGTGACTAGTTACTTGTAATGGAGTAATTTTCACTGCAAGGTATCTGTACTTTTACTTGTATGGTTTTCAGGCACTCTTTACTCCTCTGGCAAATTGTGAACGCTCGTTTGTGTGCTTAAATGTTTCCTTACGCCGATTGCGTAACTTTCGTTCGGAATGCGTCGTAGCTTGTCAGTTGCGCACTGTACTGGCGAGTGTAAGGTTAGACACATTAGCTCCAGCTCTTGACTGGTGAGTTGAATTATTCTAATTTAGATTCATAAATGGTTGGTTTATAAATATGTTTACATGTACAATAGCACAAATAGAGTTTTTAATTAATGTTACGTTCCGTTTTTATCGGGTTTATGCGGTGTCACGTCAGGTTGCTTATTTAGCGTGTTAGCATGTTTGTCTTGCGCAACTATTTACCGAAGCATCTAAATATGTTCGTTTTTTATTTATGCACAATTAACATAGTTCGTCGACGAGTGTTTCTTAAAGAAAACTACGAGGGAAACTCTTTGCTAAATAGATTTTGTCATTGCTTTGCAATATATTATCATTATTCCGCATTTAAAACGCTTTCCCCAGAAGTGTTTACCAACTAACGTTAACTACCAATATGTGACAAACACTTGAACTAAAGAGCACACGAGGCCAGTTTATACAGCGATTATTTCGACCATTGAATAGGTTTTATAAATGTGGGTTGGTGACATAGTTGCAGTGGGTGTGTCAGTATTCTGTCAACACCGAGATGATGGGCATTCACAAACCGTTTTATGCTAATATTTAAGTAAACCTTAACGTTTATTGTTATGTTATCGTTATTATTCCTAATCAGGGATTTACCTTAACAGTGTTTGCTGAAGATAAAGAAAATTTCATTTGAAAAAACTGTTCTTTGTTTAAGGAGTAATTAATTATGGTTCTTATTATGAGTTATTAAAAATGTAGCAATTAGTTTTTGTTTATTTATTGAGTCTGGGCAAGTGTGCCTCGGTCTGTTCTTGTAAATTCCGATATTTTGTATTAAAGACAGTTCATTTTATTCTCTCAACTTCTTAGACTGAGTATACCAACTGTGCCACAAGATGAATCTAGCCAAAAAACTCATTGGAGGCATTCTTGATGTGGTCAGGTGAGAGAATGTTTCATAGACTTGCTCTCTTTCATCTGTAGGTACAATAAGCATCCTGTAGAGTGCTCACTTTGTCAGTGTTTAAGACTTAATGTGGTGGTGTTTGAATTTGTATATTCATTATATGGAAATATTGACCCCGAAGGACATTTATAGAGCTGTGAGTTCTGAATCTGACTGATGCTGGAATGATTTGAAGCATAATTAAGTCTTCTTGATTTCGCAGCAACATTGACCCTGCTCAGTTTGTGCCATCAGATCCTGTAAGTAACAGGAACTTTCATTGTGATGTCCTACGCAGGTGTTTTTGATGCTCTGTTTCAGGAAATATCTCTGTAGTCTTGTTCCGCCAATATTTTTGCTTTGCATACACTCATACTGGGCCCAAGCTATGTTGAACCATCATGATTGCACAATATATGTGCATTACTATAGTATATTGTATCTACATTGAACAATGTAGTACAATATAGCATTTAGGAATTATTGGTTCAAATGTATTTCTACTTTATCTAAGACATTCCTAACCTTTTACGTTGTATAAATTGTATGAGACATTATGAATTTACTACAAACAATAGTATATTTGAAAAGTTGACATTAACCTAGATTAATGAGTGCTGTAGAAACTTGTTCATGGTTCACTCATGATATCTGTTTAAGTTTTATTGTTAAGGGTTAAAAGTTGTGTTCTTAAATATTTAGAAAAGATTGTTTGCAATAGAGATGCTGATATTATTGACATCTCTCCCCAGCCTCCACCGCGCAGACCACTGGCTTATGCTGAGGCCAATGAGAGTGATGAAGAGCAACAGTTCCGCAAAGTATTCAAGCAGCTGGCTGGCGATGTTAGTCTCATACAAACACACAAACAGACATTCATAAATAAGCACATATAATAAAGATAAATAAATAACAAATGTAAATAACATTTCTGTTGGTTGCAGGACTTAGAAGTTAGTCCCAATGAGCTGATGAATATCCTCAACAGAATCATCAAAAAACGTGAGTGCTGTGTCTATGTGTGTAACGTGATGTGTGCAGTCTTTGCTTCTTGATGCTCACTCTCTCCGTTTTGTATGTTCACGCAGAAGGAAATCTGAAAACAGATGGCTTTAGCATTGAGTCGTGCAGAAGTATGGTGGCTGTCATGGATGTATCCAGCTTGTTAACATTTATCTGAACACTTACACTTCACACATTTTAACGAATACAGCAATAAACATGGCCAAATGTACTGATCTTTTGGGAGAGACATCTGCTGATAGGGTTTTAAAATCTGTTACATATAGCGAGTTTCACTCTAATTGGTAGCGGAAAGCATTTTCAAATGTTTCAATTGATTTTAAAAGATTTTAAAATCTTGCCCAGTTGTGTGAAAACCTGCTGATCTCTTCAGGCACATATTCTTGGTCACTAAACATGTGTCCCAAAAACATGGCCATTCTTTCTGTCATTGTCTTTGATGTGTGAGTGCTTTGAGACTGATGCTGATGATGTTTGACCTTGACCTCATGCTGCAGAGTGACAGCACAGGTAAACTGGGCTTTCATGAATTTAAACACCTTTGGAACAACATCAAGAAATGGCAAGTGAGTAAAATTTTAAAATACTTAATCGCTAACAGCTGGAGGATTTATCTTTGTGTGGTTTTAAAGCTAGGTTTAGTATTAATGAGCTATTAAGGTTATCTGCATCTCAAAATTATTGTTATGAATTTATTCATAATAATATTGTTTATTACCAAAACTAAATGAAAACTCTAAATTATTGAATAGAAACCAAACATTGACATAAGTGGTTAAAAAAACTCTTTAACTGTGCGACCCATTTAAATGAATCTACTGACTGTTTTACAGGGAGTGTATAAGACTTACGACAGGGATGGTTCAGGGACTATCGGGGCAGATGAGCTTCCAGGTGCCTTCCAAGCTGCAGGTGAGAACTCACGTCAAATGACATGATGAATTCACTTCATTGTACTATAGGTCTCCATGACATTGTTTTAGGGCATCTTTATTCTCATCATCCCCATCTGAGAGGGTTTGGTTAATAAATCACCATTAACATATATATAGGGGCCCCAAGACAGTATTTAAGATTTATTTTTACTGCCTGAAATTATTTATGGACTTTTGGCAGTGTTAAGAGTAACGCTAGTTTTTTCTTTCTGCTGCTATTTAACATGCACAAGCAAACATTCTAGATTGCAAAACTATACCCTGCAGACTGTGGACCTGTACATACACACTATGCTGTCTTTGTGATACCCAATCTGACCTCCAGAGGACAGTGCATACACAGATGATGGTTTCAAAAATAAGGATGTATGTGGACATTCTTTTCTGAAATTTAACGACAAATAGAAAAGCATTTCTTTTGTTCTTTACTTATTTTGGGTCTGTACATAGTCTAACATATAATAGCCTTGTTTCCCTGGTGGTCATACACACACATTGTGGAGATTTCTTTTTCCCATTTACGTAATCATTTTATATTGTTAAATCTCCTACAGGTTTCCCTCTGAATGATCACCTCTTTCAGATGCTTATTCGCAGATACAGCGATGAGAATGGAAACATGGATTTTGACAATTACATCGGTTGCCTTGTGAGACTTGATGCCATGTGCCGTAAGTTTATTCAAGAAGGTTTTTGTTCATAATAAAGAAAAACAAAAACAGTTGAGGATTCTAATTAAAGCTCTGAGAGCAGAAATATTCACTTTTTGTGACCCTTATCATTGGTCGCTTAATGTCTTGCAGAGGGAAATCGAAGACCCCATGAAATCAAAATCTAAGTGTTATGGTTATTAACTGTCAGTTTTTATAAGTGAACTGACTAAGTTGCATGTTACCATTAATAAGGGGAACTCTGCCGAAAAATGACAACTCTGCCATGAATTATTCACCCTTAAGTTGTTTGACAATCCATCCATCTTCGCAACTCAAATTAAGATGGTTTTGATGAGGTTCGGGAGCTTTCTGATCCCCGCCCATAGACAACAATGTAAGAATGTAAGCTATATTCTGCACTTTGCAAGTCAGTTGCGTTGCTGTAAATGGGCGAAAGTCAGAAAGCTTCCAAATACAATTTTGGTTTTGTATTGGAAAGATACCTTCAGATTGATTAAACCAGTTTGATGGTGACTGAGCTCATGTTGGGAAAAAACGATACAAATCACATCAAAAGTACAAGGTACAAATTGGATTAAATTGACACGCATTGTGTTAGTTTGGCATCCATGCATTTGACGTCATTTGCCCTTGTCTTGAAAACTACTTATACTTCTGGTAGTATAAAACCGATATAGTGATAGTTTACCAAAAAATGAAACAGAATGCAGAACACAAAATAAATTGCACATTAAATAAATTGTGACATATACACATATCAATCAATTTTCGATTCAGCAACCTATCACTAAGCTTGTACTTGTAGTTGTGGGTTGTCATGTTAATGTATTTATCCAAATGACAATTGTATAAAAAGCATTACAGCTACATTTTAGGATACTCATTCAAGTCATCTGTATCCTTCCCAGGTTCCTTCAAGACTCTTGACAAGGACAACGATGGCACAATCAAGGTCAACATTCAAGAGGTAAGGAATTGATAAATTATTGTAGGATTGCTCAAAACATAATACATTTTTTTATAGAAATTGTTTGTCTATATGAATCTTTTTTTTACTGACGATCAAAGTTGTATACATTAACACAAGGAAATGTTTCTCTTTACAGTGGCTGCAGCTGACCATGTACTCCTGAGTAGTGTGAATGCCTGCAGTGCTGTTGATGACTATCATCCCAGAGCTTTCATGCTGTTACTTTCATGCGTCCATAGCTTCATATCTTGCTTCACATTATTGCCCTGTTGCTAAAGAAAGACTGGCATGAATTTGGTCTACCACTGGGACTATGGGGTTACATCACTTATCTTTTAGCCTTTTTTTACTTTTTTTAGAACTTGGCTGTGACATTTTCTAGTATATTATGAGTCACAAATATGCAAAACGGTGTTATGTATGTGTGCAAACCATGCTTTTTCTCAGTTGGTGCCATATCTGCATGAAGCAAATGAGGGATGTAAAATATGCAAAATCATTGCCATGAAAAGCAAGCTCAGTATGAAAACCTGGTGTCAAACAAAATTTTATATTGAATTAAAATAATTATATGAGAAAGTGACAATTTTTTTTCTTTATTTCTTTGCTTTTACATCTGAAAAGATATTTGATTTTATTAAAATAATATACTTTGCGTTTGTTCCCCAAATATATTGGACATGGGGACTAGCTGCAGTTGATGTGATTATATTCCAGAAATTTGTTAATGAACATTTAATTAAACGTTAGTGAGCTGACGTTGGGTAAGCTATTACAGCGATCACTTGCGCCACAGTTAAGGGAGTGGTCAGATGTGCTAACTGCACCCAAACATGTACGCCACCGTGAGAGAACAGTCGAGCCAGTGCGCATGCGCAGCGCTGCTCTCTACGAAGTTTCGGGATATCTTGATTCAACGCAAAATACGCATTACATTCGGACCGCTTTAAGGTATTTATGGCATGCATGTGGCGTCATAAAGTACTTTTACTTTCTCATGACGTTTCAGGTCTTTGACATCGGATAAAAAAGACCGAAAAGTGACTGTGATGACATAAATAGCTAGCTAGCTTAACTAGCTAGACGGTGGAAATTTACGTTAGCTGTTAGTAAGACGAGGGCGAAATGTCCGAACGCGTAAAATTCTTTGTATCGTAATGATAAATCTGTGTATATTCTCTAACCAGGAAAATGCGTTATTTTACGTTTGCTCGTAAAACATTTGTGTGCTGTGTGGGTGGGATTGTGTTCGTTTTAATAACAAGATAGCGACGAAGAACCAAACAAAGAGGAAAACTGAACGTAATATTGGTGAATTTACGCAAAGAGTATGTGCACACAGAAGCTCTTGAGTGTAAGTTAGCCAACAGAATCGCAAATGAATGAACGAATGTGCGAACCGGTGTTTTGATTTGAGCCCGCAAGTTAAGATCAAGTGAGTTGTTAATCTGATTGATCTGATCAAATATTGATCTAATAATCAATATTTCACCAAAGATAACATGCGTGTTATTTAGTTGTTTTAAACACAGTAGCTTGTACACTACTTCCTGCACACAGCCACATGCCAAAGAGGAGAGACCGGATTTCACAGCAATGTGGTTTTATTTACAGCAGGATCATAAATTAACTTTTCCATTAGGGGCACTGTTTGCCCCTGGAATTGATTTCCAGCGGCATTGTCATAATGACGATTTTTATATTTGCTTACCTTAATATTATACAGTCATGGACTGTAAAATCCAAATGGTCATTTGTTTATCATTTCTAGATGTGTGTGGTCATTCCAGTCCAATCTCAGTTGAATTTTAACAAAATCAATCCTCAGGACTGACATAAAGTCATCCAACAGCAAAACACATTTATCGCATGACAACTTTGATAAAAATTTAGAACCTTTCCTAAATACGTGTAATATAACCGTTGTATTGCTTAAAACTGAATATGAACTTGTTTTCTTTGCAGTATTTGTGGTCCGAAAAACACAGAGGATCTTCTCTATTATTTTGATCAGTTTATATTTCTGTAAATATATTCAAATAGAAGCAATGCTTACATTAGAAATTTGGGAGAAATATTGTTAGTAGTTGATAGAATATTATTTTTTTCCATTTTACGTAAACACAAACCTATGAATAGTGAAAATAAATTTTAAATGGTTATTTTATTCTGCGGCTGTATAGGAGTTGTCCTTTATGTCAAATCAATTTAAATCAGAATAATGACATACTGTATAGGCTGTCATAAATAAAATGTTATCAACACCAACAAAAGCTATCTTAACACTGAAGCTGCATCTGACACAGGTTTTTTGCCTTAAAATCTGTTGGCCATTTTTGCCCCAAGCCACTGTTGATTTCCAACCCTGATCCTGAGCGTTGTGTGCTATCTGAAAGCTGAAAACAGACTAGATTGAAATACACACACAATAGAAGTATTATCATATAGAGTGGCAAAACTTCACATCAAAATCAACTGTCTTACAAGCGCTGTTTATGAAATCGCCACTTCTTCACTGTTCACAGACTACCCACCTCATAGCTGGAGAGAGTGGAATTTGGAATAAAAATGTCACTTTCTTCGCCCTACCTCAACCAAGACAGCACAGTGCGCTTCAGAAAGAGGAAAGCACGCTTTTCTTTCAGTGAAGTGCACATACTTCTGGATGAAGTGCGGAAGAATCGCCACATTGTTGTGGGTGAGTTTTCACCCACATCTGACAAGCAAACATCATCACATTTTCCAAACTCTGTTATTTTACATTCCACAATTGGAGAAAATTACAGATAAATGGGTAAACGTACATTAACACTGATTTTTTTTTCTGCATAGGTAAGTTTAACGCAGGCGTCCCATCTGATGTCAAGAGGAGGAAGTGGGCAGATATCACAGCACGTGTTAATGAGATCGGAGAGTGCGAAAGAGAGATCATGGAGGTTGTAAAGAAATGGTCAGACCTTAAATGTGACACAAAGCGTAAAGTGGCTGCCCTGCAGACTGGTGGTGTGTTGTCTCAACGGTTGGCACGGACCAATATGGAGTTCTCTCCGATAGAACTCATAGTGGAATCGATTCTTGAATTGGACAAGAAACCATGGGAAGCTACTCAGAGATCCAGATCTCGCGTGTACAGTGATGAGCAGGAGGGTGGGGGTGAGGAGGAGGAGGAGGAAGATGGGGCGTTTATGGGGGTGGGGTCAGTCCACAGTTCACCGGGCAGAGGAATGGAATTGGGAGGAATGCCTCTCGCAACAAGCGTAGCTGGGATTCCAGAGATTCACAATGATGGCTTCAAATCTGGAGGTAAACACATTGAATGGGCTCAAATCGGACCATATCTATATATTTCATTAATGATAAATAACAATTTTCATGTTTAAATGTACCTATTGTTTTCATTTACATTTTGTTGAATTGTTTGAATGCAGACCCCGAACCCCATTTGGTAGATTCAGACGAAGATAACCGTGACCACCTCCCATCATCCTCCATGGCATCTGTCACTAACTCTTACTCTGAGGAGGATGGAATTGCAACTAGATGCCACACTGGACATGTCTCCTCCACAGCCACTGCCTCTACTAAAACAGCTTTTTTCTCAGGGGTGGAGACGGACAGTTCACGTGAGCGTTTAGTGCAGAGCGCAAGCCTTAGTGTGCAAGAGCAGCATACCACCAATGCACTTCTGGGCACAGTATCTCGTTCACTAGAGATTCTTGCAGAGTCAATACAACAGCTAGCAGAAACACAGCAGGAGTTTGCACGCGAGTCGCTGCAGCTGCAGAGGGAAACTGTGCAGGTTTTACGAGACTTTGCCTCTGGTGCTATAACGATACTGCAAGAAAAGGTCAACGGAAAACCGGCATTATAAAAAAGTCCTGTTTAGCATCAAAACAGTGTTATTTAAACCCCAAAACCTAATGATGAGCAACAAGCATCAGAGTGTTCATTGGTAATGTGTGCAGTTGCATGCAGATTTCTTGCTGGAATGCTTGTGACCATTAGCGGGTGTAATGTAACCATTGTATTTTGGATAAATTGCATTATTACTGTGGTTTTTCTCAACCTCTTTCATCCCAAGCCCCCCCAATCACACCCCTCTTACCCCACTGTCCAATAACATTCAAAACAATTTGAAGATCCCCCTCGCACATTCATCATTAAATACCTTTTAATTGTTTGAGCTTGTTTTTTTAACTTATTTTAACTTATTTTCATTACTTTCACAAGATCTTGACTGGTCATATAGAGGGTCCAAACACTGCTTTATAATAATTATAACTTAGTTCGCTTAATTGTGTATTTGAGATAAAAATTTTACGTTTTCTATCTTAGCAAGGCAAATTTGTTTTTAGTGGGAAAAATGGTTCTCCCAAAAATGAAAATCCCTTTAATACCTACAGCAATATTTTCTTCCACAAAAATATAATAACTTCATGTTTTTTTTTACATTGTAAGAACGTTTTCTGAACTTTTTTTGAAAGTGTGTGAACAACACACTCCATTAGTTAGTTCAGTTTACTTTGTAGCTTTAATGAAGTCTAATTATGTTAATCTTAAAACTATGTTTGTGATCCATCATGATGATAATCTCAAAATAAAAATGAGATGTCCATATTCTGTTAAAATTCTTTATGGAATTTGTGTTATTTTGAAAGACACTATATAGTTCAATCACATTTATGGTGTTTAAGGACAATTCAAAAATTTTTAAGATCTAAAATTTCAGTACATAATAAAAATTTTGATTTTGTTAGAATGAAAGATTGTATGAAATAGTGTATGTTAGGAGGTCGAGTTCCATCAGTTAAACTAAATCATTTTAATAAAATAAAAAAATGGTGCTCCATATACATTGATGTTAATGAAGTGTTGAAAATTGACATCTTCATATTTTGAGCTGTAATGTAGTAAATTTGTCACTAGATGGCAGCAAGCCATTTATTGACACTTGGTGCATTTGTAATGATCATAAATAATCACTTTCTGTATGTGTTCGTTGTCTATACCTTTTCTATTTGTGGATGTTTTCACGTATTACTTGTATATAAAAACAAAGCTCTACAGGTGTCACAAAGATTTAATTTGATCAATGTTTTTTACATCTCCAATAGTTTTAATATCTGCTGATTTCATGTATGAGCGGATGTCATGTCAAGTGAATTTTGTGTGTTTGTGTATAAACATGAGAATGCAAGAACGCGTGGCTTTTTGCTGTCTAAGTTTAATGCAGGATTGGAGGTGAAGTGATAAGTCCTCAACCATTGTTCTGCGCAGAACTCTGCTTAAACAGCTGCCAGTGTGCGTGTGCAGAGCGGTATCTTGGGTGTGTGTGTCTGTGCTGATGTTGAGCTGTGATTGGAGAATGCTTTGTGTAGACGGCAGCTGGTAGCTGTATTGTGTGGTTAGGGACCTCTGTTGAAAAGAAATGTACTTTAATGTGCTTGTGTGGAAAGCGATTGTGAATGTCTGTATAGTGTATCACTCATTTATCATAGAAGACTTGTAGACTAGACAGCACACCAGACACACAGATATCACTTTTTCTTCTTAAATTTGGGTTTGTTTTAGGTATAATCTTTTTATTTTAAGTGCATGAAGTGATTAAATCATGTTCTAACAAATTGTCATTGTGTTCAAATATGATGGACACAAAATAAACCAATAGCTTAACACAATAAAAAAGTAAAAAAAACTATGCCAACATTTGTTTACATATTCCTCTTATTCTCTTATTTTAATATGGGCAGTTTAAAGTTTGAGGTACATTTTCATGCTGGTCCTTCTTTTGTTCAAGAAAATGCTGTTAGTGTGTTTTGACATGATAGCTTCATGGAACCGGCCACACATCAGCTGCCATCTGGTACAAAAGAGACGGTATTACGAAGCAACAGCGGATAAATTTATCGATTCTTGTTTTTCAAGTACGACTCTGTCTTTCCTCCCCTTCTTCTGTTGGTCGGCTGACCTCTTCACCTTTTCTTCTTTCTCTTTCACCCCTGCTGATTCTCCTGCCCTCTCTTTTATCCTGCATCTGTCATTCTGGGCTCTTTAATAGCCCAACGCTACCTCTACTGTGAGGCCCTGTTTTCCTCGGAGGAGGGTTTGAGATGCTCAGCGGGGCCCCGTGTAACTCCACCTTATTCGCCCAAAACTGTTTGAGCTGCTTGTGGGCCGGTGCAGTTGTGTTCAGTGCACCTGTTCTGACATCTGAAATGAGTTACACGTTTTTATTTTTATCTATTTATTGTTTATTCTTCTGTTAAACACAAAAAGTAAACTGTCAGTAGATGACCCTGTAATTGAATATGTGTTATTTTAGTTTTTATTTTATACAGATCCCTCACCACTGGTGTTATCCCACAGGATCTAAAAGTAGCTGCCATTACTCTGATCCTTAAGAAACCTGGCCTTGACAACACCGCTATAAACAATTTTTAGCCCAATATCAAATCTCCCATTTTTTGCTCAAGTTCTTTAGAATCATTTGGAGAAAAATAATGTTTATGAGCCGTTACAAGCAGGCTTCCGCTACTGAGACAGCGCTTTTAAAAGCGGTTAATGATCTCCTCCTGGTTTCTGACTCAGGTGCCTACAGTATCCTTGTGCTTCTTTGCTATCCTTGTGCATAGTCAAAATCAAAATGTATTATACAATATATCGCTTTGAATAAAAGCCTATGCCAAATGCATAAATGCTGTCTGCCACTCTGTACTCCTTTCTCGACTATCTGAAATCCGTATCATTGGTAAAGCTCTTCAGTGGCTAACTTCATATCTATCGGATAGGCAGAGTTTCGGAAGGATTGATAAGTATAGATCTCACACAGCTACTGTCTCTCGTGATGTATGCACCCTGCTGTGATTTTTAGTTCTTCTTATTTTCTCCTGTAAAGCTGCAATGAACATTATGAAAAGCGCTACATAAATAAATTGAATTGAAAAAGTGCACCACAGGGTTCAGTTCTTGGTCCACTCTTATTTCTCATCTATGTGATTCCTGTTAAAGCATGTTTCTTTCAACTGGGCAATATTGCTCTGTAACTGTAGTAAACTGTAGTCCATGCTTTTATTACCTCCAGACTGGATTACTGCAACTCCTTATTATGTGGCTTACCTTCCAAAGTTATTGATCGTTTTCAAATGGTACAGAACTTTGCTGTATGAGCACTTAATTTATAAAAAAATTATCACATATCACTCCCATCCTTCATCAACATTTCTGGCTTCCTGTGGCAAATCGCATTCAGTTTAAAGTATTAATTTTAGTGTACAAGGCCTGTCATGGCCTTGCACCTCAGTACCTTGCTGAGTTATTGCCACCATATCCTCCTGCCAAGACTATCTGATCTAGCAATGACAGCATGCTTGTTGTGCCTAAGTAAAGACTCTCTTCAGTGGGCGGAATGGCGTTCTGTATTTTACACCCGAAATTATGGAATAGGCTGCCCCATAGTCTTCGTTCTTTCCCTACTCTCCAGACCTTCAAGTCTTAACTTAAAACTCATCTATTCAATATTTTCTCAAACAAACAGTTTCCATTTTTTCCGAACTTCCCAACTACAGGCTAACTGATCATTTTTGATGTAATTGTATGTCTTTATTTATTTGTATTATCTATTGTTTGTCAATTATTTGTTAATATTGGTCTTGACCCTGTTTGTATGAATGTTTCCTGTTTTTGTGATCTGTTGTTGTCTATTATCTGTTGATATGATGACTTTTTTTTGACTATGTGAATGTTCCTTTTAGTGAAGCATCCTTGGGTTCTTGAAAGGCGCTCTATAAATAAAACATATTATTATTATAGAAACAGTAAAATCAAACAGGAAGTCAACAGAAAAGAGAAAAGTCAACAGAATGGGAATATGACCCAGGCCAGACTCAACCACACCTAAATATATCAGAGCAAGCTAACCACAACTCAAATATGCAACACTTTTGTGTGTCCTATAGTCTGAATATAAGAGATCAGTTTTGGTAAGATTATTCCTGTCATGCTTAAAACACAGCAGCTGCACACACACACATCAGTTCTGGTCCTGCACACATTTAAATAGTTTGATCATCGGGCAAAGGTTAGTTTTTCCCTCAAGGCCAGCAGATTTTGTACGCGTGTGTGTTCACATGTGTGTGCGTATAAAGGACTGGTCTGTTGTCCCCAGGGGCTCAGGGGCCAACAGATGTAGTTAGATTTAGTGTGTGCGTCCTCAGGATGATGGTCCGGTATGGGTCACTAACGCAGGCAGATATATTGTGTGTGTGAAATGTCCTATGGGAGCCAGTCTACTCAGCAAGCAGATGCCATGACGTGTGGAAATCTTTTAGCTGAGTGTCATCTATCGGTGATGTGATTGTATAAATGTGTGTGGTCGTTCATATGTTCTCTCATATCGGGATTCTAAATGGACATCGCTTTGCATTAAACTAGTTTTATATGTATGTGTGTGAGTATGTAGGAGTTTTCTTTTCTTTGTTGACAGCTTTAATACCCTGTTTTAATTTAGTTACAGTATTTTTCTCAACTTGGCTCGACGGTGTAGGGTGCTTGATGGTTTGGTAAGAGGAAAGTCTCTATGCCTTATTGCAGGCCCATTTGCGCAGACATATAGGCTGGTGGGGATCTGAGTTATCTAGATATGGGGTCATAAATATGGATGTATGGATGTGGAGTGAGGGGTGTTCTGGAGTTCCCATGGTCCTGCCATGCTTGTGTCCTACCCCAAGGGAACACCATCCCCCAAACACACACGTTTGAGACACAAATCATTCATTGCCCATCTGCACCACACTGACAATGAGTCAACATGCACACATGCAATAATTTAATGAACACCCAGATGCAAACACAAACTTATTCTCTTATTCTAAGATGAATTGACACAACTGTTTTGAGAAACATTGGGCATGAGAATTATTGATGTTTAAGAACTTCTGGGTTTTTTGAACATGTGACAAAACATTTCCCACAGTTTTAGCCAACATTACATTTAAAATAAATTGCAAAAATGTAAGAATACAGGAAAAGATACAATGGTATAGGCAAAAGTGCCCTAGAACTATATGCTTTCCAACATTCTTCAAAATATCTTCTTTTGTGTTCAGAAGAACAAAGACATAAAGCAACCTTTCTTTCTAGTCAATGTCAACTAGCCAACTGTTTGGTTACAAGCATTCTTCTAAACATCTTTCTCTGTGTTCATCAGAACATCAGAAATTATTTGGAACAACTTGAGGGTGAGGGAGTAAAGACAGAATTTTCCTGTTTGGGTGAACTGTTTCTTTAAGAAAGACATGTCAACTCCATCTCCCAAATAGTTTAATTTTTTTGTTAAGTTAACAATGTTCCTGATTTAAAGATCTTATCACTAGTAAGCAATATCTGCTTACAAATACATTACAAATAGAAAGAATTGAATATAGGCAACAATGACAAGTTACAAGATAAAATATACTGATTTTGTGATTACTATAAAATAACTGAAGCATGAGGTTGCGGCAGATAAATATCTACAAACCTAAAAGGTTAATCAATGAAACATTCATCTTTTCATTCCTGTAGTATGTTCACCCCAATCCTCATAAACCACAGTGTAGTAGCCTATGACATATTACTTCTCATTTAGTGAAGATGGCTAACAGGCTTGAGGTTCAATGAATTGTGTGTCCACAAACTGTAACAACAGATAATAACTTTTATAATTTATGTTTCCAATCGTACTTGTTTACCCACCTAAGCACTTTTAAATCCTGCTTTGGAAAATGCTCTCTTTGGTCCCCTTTCTCGTAGAGATGCAGATGTCAGGAGTCCCAAATCTTACACGAGGTTTTCGGCTGGACCATGTGTGACCGGCTTTTCATAGAAACTAAACTTACCACTTGACAAATTCTTGCATGGCATAATCAGTGTATTTTTGTTTTTGATTATATCTGATTTGGATTATGTTTTACTTAAAAAAGCTTCATTAAAAATACTGAAGTCATCTTTTGATGATTTTGAGACATTTATATGTTTTATAATTATCAGTTACTGCAAGAATAATTATGAATGAAACTTGATCGTGCAATTGGATTAATAACACAAGACTTCTTTGTTTATCTTTCCAAACCTGAGATGTTCTTTCAATGTCCAATATCTCAAAAACATATATTAAGTGACCTGTGTATTCTCCTTTATCCACAGAACAACAGAAATCTGGTGCAGAATAACATTCACACTCCAGTATTTATTGATCTCAAACGCACACAAGCTCTTTACTGGCACATCGCATAAGAGAATTGAAAACATCACTATGTTTGTAGACACCCTTCCAGAACAAGTTTTTGTTGCATACTGATTAACACTTTCCGTGTAAAGTAATTCACATCTACACGGTCTCTGACTGACTGTTGTCAGCTGTATATTTTATTTTCAAATATCTGTGGTCTTTAAATAATTATTTGTAAGAACTCCTTTTAAATACATTGAAAGAGATGCATTATGGTTATGGCTCATTGAAAGACTTCTGAGGCACGCGTCACCAATTACCATAACAACAGCACAGCCAGCACGAGTGTGACCGACCTCCTCAAACATACACACGCAGACGCACGCAGACGCACGCACACACACACACACACACACACATCACAGCTGCTGCTCTACTTCGAAACCGAATTAGGTTGTATAGAATGATATGCTCGCAGATGTTACTTTGGATATTTCATAAACCGAACACATACGTATAAACAGTTAAAAAAAAGTTATAACGAGTGTAGGTGTAATAGCTGGAGGTGTTTTTCGACCGCAACAGATGCCGGTTCATCTGTGTGTCCGGGCGGTTTGGGGTGGACAATAAGTGACCATGTGCCGCCTGTTAACATACAGCTGTTGTCGCTGACCCACACAAAAGCGTCATGATGATATTTCCCCACCCATCCTCCAGAGCAGGGCTGTTTGCGCGTCTCTGCATGCAGCACTGCACAACAAAAGACACACACACACACACACGCACACACACACACATTCACACACAGAACGGTCCACATAAAACGTATGGCTTCCCCGGCCGCACGCGCCAGTGGATCAAGGTTGTGTCAGTTTGGGGGGGGGGTCTTTTATAATTTATTGAGACAAAATCCATTTATTTGACTTTGGGTCTAATCTTTATTTTTAAAGAATTGTATTTAGGAACATAACAGCAGTTTCATTTACAAAATGTATAAACTTAAAACTTAATACTTCTTACTTTTACAATATTTATTATTTTACAATATAACACATTACTACATTGCTATATTAAATGTTAGAAATATTCTTGAATTTGCTAATATTTTGATTTATTTCTTACAAATTTAAAAAGGGGGGGGGGACAAAGATTTGCAATGTTACATTTTGTACTATTGCACACACTGTTTTAAAGTAGGATAAGTTTCGTCACTTTTGCATACTCTGTGCCCATCTGGTCTAAATACCTGTCATTACAATTGTCTCTTTATGCCAACAGAAATGTGGTCAACTTTAACCCTACCTCAGACCTCATCAGCCCCGCTGCCACATCTAGCAGTTCAATTTAATCACCCCAATATTAGCCCACACAAGGTCGAAATTTTGATTTTGATAATGGTGGGGACATAAATAAAATTGCCGCATTATCAGTTTACTGCCGTTTCCTTGACTTATTTAAACAATATAATATTTTAACGTTGTTTTATATTTAACCTTATTAATGATACACAAGTGAAAAACAACAAATATACAACAGGTCTATTTAATTACATTGTTTTTTACTTCTTACGTTGTGATGCCAATGAAAATTCTGACACGGTAAATCAAAACTGAACCAACAGATTTCCTCCAGATCTCCTTCAGCAGAAAAACCCTAAAACACATTATGCTTATTTAACAGCCATAGTTGTTTGACATCACCTGTGAGCCTGCCTCACCACAGCATGACAGGGCTGCTTCTGTCACCTGCATTAATGCATCCCATATGAACACTGAGGAAACATGATTAGACATGATTACTATAATCATTAAAAATGCCATAATCAAACATTGGCAATTGAGAAAATGTTCTTGGGCTTGGCTTACTTTAGTTTGTTTTAAAATAGCTCAGATGTCTACTTTTCATTTTTGCTTTTTTTGGTTATATATACATTTAGATTCGTTGTTTAGTCGAAAATATTGGAAGGGACAAATTAGTGTTCCCTAGATATTGGTACGCAAATCTACACCCATAGGCCATATGTGCACTCTGGCGTCATCCGGAGGGGGGGCGAGATGTAGGCTATATAAGAGTGCCCATTCATCAAGACATTCAATGAAAACAAACCTCGCAGCGCTGAAGAACGGAGGTGAGAGGGCTATTTTCCTCAATCACACATGACTTGTATGGACGTGCCGAGGATTTAGTAGAAAGTTTCTTATTTATTTATTTATGTATTTTCTGGAACTCTAAACGCGAGAACGATTGGAAAGTAACGGATGAAGATACTTGCGTGACGTTTTGGATTAACTGGCACACCGAGCAGGATGGCGCATCTTTCTTTGTACTGTCTTCTTTCTCTGTCGCTTTTGCATTTGGTAAGGCTTATTTGATTCGCATGCTCATTTTTTACTTTGATTAATTGTTTTGTTTATTTTTGTTTATGTATTGTTTATTTGTCTCAAAAGAGGCAACACTCACCTGTGGTTTCTCTATTGTTGGACAGGTGGCTTCATCGGGAGTGTTTGAATTGAAAGTTCACTCGTTCATAACATCAAGGAGATATTGTAGGAGAACTCGAGATTGCAACATTTTCTTTAGGATTTGTCTTAAGCATTCAGAAGATGTGATCTCCGCCGAACCTCCGTGCACTTTCGGAACCGGTCAGACGGGTATCCTCCGAGCGGACCAGAGTTCTATAGCCAACAGTGTTGCCATCCGCGTCCCTTTCCACTTCAAGTGGCCGGTAATTTTTATTTACGTTTGTATTATTATACACTGGATTAAGTCTAGCAACAATGGTTATTTTTGTTTGATGTATTTAATCAGATGGTTGATATTTAGGCTTAATAATAAAATAGATAGACCCATATACATTTTATAACTTCATAACATATATAAAGTGTCCTTAACCAACTACATACAGGTAAACAACCGTAAACAAAAGTTTACATGTCAGTTCATAATAAATAGATGTGAATATCATTTAGATTATGATATTTAATTGCTGAGATATAACTTCTCAGTTTCATCATCCTGCGAGGATCACGTGAAGATCTGCTCTATACTTGTTTTTAAAAATCAAATCTTCTTTTAGGGGACATTCTCTCTTATTATTGAGGCATGGAATGCAGAGTCTCCCAAAGAGCATCCTGACTACACAGGTGGGTCACCCTGGCTGTTTACAAGATTGTCAGAAAGGAAGGATACTGACGATACCTCACTAAATTACAATTAACATTATACAATTTACGAATGTATTATTTATTCATACCTTTTTCTACCACAGAGAATCAAAACAACCTGATCAATCGTTTAGCCACGCGGAGACGCCTGGCAATCGGGGAGGATTGGTCTCAGGATGTTCATTTTGGCGAACAGAGTGAGCTCCGTTACTCATATCACGTTTTCTGCGATGAGGGTTACCACGGCGAGGCATGTTCAGATTACTGCCGTCCCCGTGATGACACACTAGGACATTATACCTGTGATGAGAATGGAAACAAGGAATGCCTGGAAGGATGGCGGGGAGATTACTGCTCTGACCGTGAGTGCCACCTGTGTGTTTAGCTTTGTGTGTCAGATGTCAGTTCGGTCCCTCGGGACAACATGTCTGGACTGAAAAGAAATAGCCCTTCCTGATTACGCTGTATTTATATGTGAGTGAATATGATGGTGCGTATGTGTTCAGTGTTGGAACCTGAGCAGAAGGGAAACATCCCCCTTATCTAGTCTGTGTGTGAGCCTGATGGAAGCTGAGCAGCTTCTCCGAAGCTTCTGCACTTCTTTTGTTCAGCAGAACAAAGAAACTCAACGATACACATTCTCAAATCGGTCTGTGTGTGTGTGTGCACGCTTGTCCACAGTTCACATACAAAAGAGTTCATTACCTCTGTCAGCTCACCAGCTGCTGGCCCCAACACTTAACACACCCATTCATCTGCCCTCTCTGGGGTGCGGGGTTTGTCTGTGTGTGGTGTGTTTGACCCCCTCTCTTTCTCTCCTCCCACAGCCATCTGCTCTGCCGACTGCAGTGAGAGGCATGGTTACTGCGAGTCACCTGGTGAATGTAAGTGTCGTTTGGGGTGGCAGGGGCCCTCCTGCAACGAGTGCGTACATTACCCGGGGTGCCTGCACGGGACCTGCTCACAGCCGTGGCAGTGTGTGTGTAAAGAGGGCTGGGGCGGCCTCTTCTGCAACCAGGACCTCAACTACTGCACCAACCACAAACCTTGTGCTAACGGTGCCACCTGCACCAACACCGGACAGGGAAGCTACACCTGCACTTGCCGGCCAGGTTACGGTGGCACGAACTGTGAGCTGGAGATCAATGAGTGTGACTGCAACCCCTGCAAAAATGGAGGCAGTTGCAATGTAAGTCGAACATTATGATCATTATGACATTACGTCAGTAAGGTGTAATTTTTTGAAGGTTCTATTGACAGAAATGCAATATAATATACATAACTATCTCTTCAGAGGTGTATAAAGACCAGACATAATGAGCCATTATGTTTTTATTACCTTAGAAGGAGATATTTATCTAAGATATTTACAATATTCTTTACCTACCATTTAACAACTGAATATGTTTTATTCTAATATGCTATGAAAAACTTTTGAAAAACAAAAAGCTCACATGAAATAAAGCAAACAGTTGTATCTGTAATTAACATATGTTGATGCTTTTGTTTAGTTTTAATTAATAGTCATTCTCTTGGGCTATGTCTTTTCAAACCTTCCACATATAGGCTATTTATTCAGAATATTTAAAATGTTTCTAGTCACTTATGTACATCTTAAATAGATGTCTCTTCTTCAATATCTGTTCAAAAGCTAGTACATTCAGATGATCAGATGTGTTTTATTTGCACTTTTCAAAAGTTATATAGGCCTTAAACTCCTCCTTTCAGCTTCATTAATACATGTATTTTTCCTTCTCTGTAGGATCTGGAGAACGATTACTCCTGTACGTGTCCTCAGGGATTCTATGGGAAGAACTGTGAGATCATCGCTATGACATGCGCAGATGACCCCTGCTTTAACGGAGGCACATGTGAGGAGAAAACCACTGGTGGCTACATCTGCCGCTGCCCCCCAACATTTACTGGATCCAACTGTGAAAAGAGACTGGACCGCTGCAGTCACAAACCATGTGCTAATGGTGAGATGGAGCTTTTTTATATATAACCCTGTCGAAAAGTAATGGTGGTCACCAACAGTATCTCTAAAAGGGAAGTTTTAAACTTCTGTTCTTTTTGGTTAGCCAGCTTTTCTTGAAAGACCAGCAATTTTTCATGTGACCTAATCATTAATTGATAATTGAAAGCTCATTGAACGAAACAATACATATTCCTCCACACTCATGTGTTACCTCACCTCTTCCACTATACCTACTCTAATGCAACTCTGTTGTCTCTTTTGTTGAAGGTGGTGAATGTGTGGATCTGGGTGCTAGCGCTCTGTGTCGTTGCCGCCCTGGTTTCACCGGCTCCCGGTGCGAGACAAACATTGACGACTGCGCTCGCTATCCGTGTCAAAACGCTGGAACCTGCATTGATGGTGTAAACGACTACACCTGCACCTGTACACTGGGCTTCACTGGTAAAAACTGCAGTCTCCGAGCAGATGCTTGTGTCACAAACCCATGTCTACACGGGGGAACATGCTTCACACACTTCTCAGGGCCGGTGTGTCAGTGTGTGCCTGGGTTTATGGGGCTGTCCTGCGAGTTCCCTGTGCAGGGTGGCTTGGAGAAGATGGCCCCTCGAGCTGCCCAGGCCTCCCCTTCAGCCATGGCAGTGTCATGTGTGTTAGGTGTGCTAGCTGTGTTTTTGGGAGTGTGTGTGGGGCTGGTGGTGATCAGGAGAAGGAGACATAGGCTGCGTAGACAGCAACTGTGCGATTCTGTGTTTAATGATTTAGAGACAGTGAATAACATGGACAGGCAGCATTATCCCTATGACAGAGATTTATATAATACTTCTGTCAGTCAGGTGAAACCCACCAACACAGAGGGCAGATTCAGTCTCTCGCTGGCCGGATCTAACACACTGCCTGCAGAGCAGGACTTCCTGTGGAGTGCTGGAGGAGTGCTCAGATGAGTGTGTGTTAATACCGAAGCTAAACACACAAACTCTCATATGCATACACCTGGGTAGCTGACAGAAAAAAATATTGGACAGCTGATGTGTTCTGTGGTGTGACATGCAATACTTCCTCTACAGCTATATTAAACCGCAATTTGCAACTTTTTTAATCAATATAATGAATCATTATGAGACTTTATATTCATTATATTCACCTACTACATGTGTCACACCACAGGATTATTAAAAATAAAGTAATGAAAGTAAAACAATGATTAAAAACGGGGAAGAAAAATTGTGACTTGTTACAAGACCTACACAGTTTCCCACATTAACAAATGCATTTTAAGCAAAAAAATCATACACAGAAAGACACAAACACGTCAAACACACTCACATGCAGGGATTAAGAATTTGGATGTAGCACTTGTTTTGTCTTAATTTTTATGAATGAATGAATGAATGAACAGGTGAATGAATGTATTGAATATGTATTAACAATTGGATCTTTACCATCTGTATGGTGGACGACTCTGTAAACCAAAAAACAAAGAAGCCAACATGCACATGTGTGCTGGGCTCTGTGAATATAGAATACAGACAGAAAACTGAACTGCTTTAGGTTACAGCACTCTATATACAGAGAACTAATATCTTTATACAAAGATTAAGGGATTATAATAACTCTGTACAAAGAGAAGTAAATGAAATACCTCTATTCAAAGAGACACGAGACAAAAGTAAAACAGAAGAGCTGGTTTAACTGCACTCCAGTCTAGGCTCAGTCTGTATAAAAGTAATAAAAAAATGTCAAAGACCTTTTTCTCAGGAGGATAATAGTTGAATTTCTTTATTTTTACTTTTTCACCGAAGGTTTGTCAGAATGTTTCATGCAGCTGAATCTGTCATGTTGTCAGTCTAAACAAATAGAATAAAAATATGTAGAGAAAGGAAGCTAGCAGAACACAGCCAGGAATATGTTTATACAACGTTTATTAGACCAAATGGGAAGGTTTTGCTTCAGTTTTGTATGGTGCGTTAAGCAGCGTGTATTCTTTCTCTAATGAGATGGGGAAATGTTTGTAATTGTTTCGTAAAAATGTTAAATTGCATAAAATCAGATTTTCATTGGAGTGTATGTCTAATGAATGTTTATTACTTTTGCCACATTAATTTAATCCTAAATTTACACCTAAGTTTCTATTTTGCATTTTTGTACTTTTGCTTTCAATCATTGTCGTGTCTTTGTAAAAATTTGTGTTAATTTATTTTGTACATGTACTTTACTTTAATGAAAATCTGAAATAAATTATATGAGAAACATCTAGTTCCCATGTTTTCTGTCTACAGACAAGACTAGCTTAAAAATAAATGGAGAGTTTATTCTGTTTTAAAAGTTCAACAAATCATGTTTTTTATTATATCTATAAATATTTATTATATGTGTTTTATTGTGTTAGTTAGCTTTACTTTTTATAATTACTTTATCAAAACAACCCAAATGCATGTTTGATTTTGAATTGTTATTATGTTTTAATTTTCAACCATAGTTATCATGTTTTTGCAATAACTTTTCAAATATTATATACTTATTCACAGATTTTCCTTTATTATGTTATTCGTACATTTTTATCATCTTAACATCCGTTTCTAACCATTAAAGTATCAGATAAACTAGTGCTGACTAAGCAAGTGTCCCGTTACTGTAAATCTCCAATCATCTCACAGAGCTCGCGCCACTCTGAGCTCAGCTCCGCTCCGCGCGCTCCATCATTCCCCGACAAGCGCAGACTAGTGTAACATGGCAGAGGAGACACACGTCAGTCATTCTCCGGACTTAGAAGAGATACACGATTTTAATTCCCCAGGTTTAGGTACCGCTCGAGAGCACGGGTTCCACCTGCAAAAAAGACAAGCGCGGGTAACGGTGAAATACAACCGCAAGCAGCTTCAGAAAAGGCTGGACGTGGAGAAATGGATTGACGAAGCGCTCGAGCAGCTTTACGAGGGCAAGGTGAGTGTTCACATACAGGTGAGTGTTCACATACAGGTGCGTGTTCACATACAGGTGTGTTGACGCTGCGCCAGAAGCTACAGGCAGTGTTGATTGATTAGATGTGATAAACCAAATGCATAGTAATGAAAAACATATCAGATGTAATGCACGAGGACATGTCGACGTCGTACGTTATTATGAAAGTTTTGACTGCTGAAATGTTTCATTTCCTTCTCCAAAATATTGACCACATTGTAATTACCTAATATACAACTCTCAAGTTAGACTCTAGATTGCACATTCGTCTTCCTCTCGTCTATATCTCTTTAAAGGGATAGTTCCTCAAAAAACGAAAATTCTGTCATCATTTACTTACTCACCCCCAGGTTGTTTCAAACCTGTATACAATTCTTTGTTGTCAGTAACCAAACAGATCTCATCCTCCATTTACTGCCAAAGTAGGGAAAATAAATAGTGTGGGAGTCAATGGGGGGTGATAATCTGCTTGGTTCCTGTTATTGTATCAAATATCTTTCTCTGGGTTTAGCAGAACCTTTTCATTTATTTGGGTGAACTATCCTTTTAATTTTAATAACTGTCATGCTCTTGCCATGTTGAATAGTAAAAAATAAGCTTGTATGGGGATGTGGTCCTTTAAGATGGCATTTTAAAACCGAGACAGAATGAAAGTAAATGAACGTTTGCTTTTACATTGGAATATTTGTTTGTGTGATGAATAATAATATGCAGTTTTTCTAACACGTTTTGAAAGGACTGCCTTTCTGTCGTGTTAAAACTTTTTGTTTCCAAATCTAAAGGATGATTAGGACATGTGAATCTCTGCCTCCGCACCTTTATATGGAAAGACCTTGTCCTCCGAGTTGAACCTAATAAATCTCTCTATATAATTAACACTAACAAAGGTTTATAAAGGTGTAAGAGTGATTAATGTTGTGCCGTATAAGATATTCAGATATAGATGTTGACTGCCCATAAAAGGTGAGGACGACCAGGCCTCAGGATGTGCCTGGGGAGGTCCTGCTTAATCTCCCTCAATTACAGAGGGATCACTTATTTCTACTGCTACCTTACATGGACACCCCCAGAGAACCAGTCAGCAACAAAGCGGAAGTAAAACATAAGCTGTTTGGGTTATGAGGCTGTCCCACAGTAACACAGGACAGAGATGTCCCTCTGGAGTTGTGTAATGTGGTCTGTTATCTCAATTTCCTTCTCTGCTCCTGGGATTCAGCTGATGTGCACGAGAAAAAATTCCATTGTGATTATGGAATATTGAAACTTTGAGAGGCTTAATTGCGGGGATATCTAATACCCTGAGCTCTTGAAACTTGGAGAGATACCTGAGAGTGAGGACATGTTGGAACTTCAGCAGTTGAGCCATAATGCGGTTAGATAATATTAGTCACATAACATTTTTGAGGGACGCATTTTGGTTTTAAATGATGAAGGAAGTGTATATTAAAATACTTTTGTTCTTGTTCTTTACATTGAAGGACATGCCAGAGGAAGTGAACATTGATGAATTGTTGGAACTCCCAAGTGATGAAACACGAACACAAAAACTACAGGTCCCATAATCCTCTCTTCTCTCACTTACACTAAATCCTATAGGCCTACTTGTGTTTCTTGGCACATTAGTTTTAAGTCCTTATAATGAAATAATTTCGCAAGGTTTGTGAATATTTGGAAGACTTAGTGTATTGTATTTTTTTTAATGATGATTTTGAATGATTAAAGAGTTTTAATTGTGGTTATTTTACAGGTGCTTCTGCAAGCCTGCACCAGCAATACTGAGGTACTCTCGCTTTCTTCCTCTCACTCTTTCTTTCTACATCCTCGTTTCTCCTTCTGTTCTAATTATTCTTTCACTTTTTATCAGTACCCATCTATGGTCTCTCTCTATTTCTGAGGGACATTGCAGTGGCTGACACTCACTACCACGTTTTTCTCATAATGGTCATTTGTTCTCTTTCTTTTGCTGTCTTACCCTCTCTCTTTCTTTCTCTCTCTCTCTCTCTCTCTCTCTCTCTCTCTCTCTCTCTCTCTCTCTCTCTCTCTCTCTCTCTCTCTCTCCTTGTATTTTTGCTCGCTGTTATACAAAGACATTCTTTCATTAGGACTAACAATGTTTACTCAGTCTTTTGTTTAGCGTGTACATGATTGTTACTATTGTGTGTGTGTCTGAGAAGTGCAGAATGGTGCCTGTGTGTGTATCGCTGCGTAAGTGCTTCAGGTGCTGACACATGTAGAAACAGCAGTGAAGATGCAACAGACCACTTAAAAACACAAACTACACACACAGAACACAACGTGTTCAGCTTCAATGTGTGAGTTTGACATACCAGGGTGAAATTCTCAGCATTCCAAGTTTGACTGTTTGATAGTGAAGCTATAAACATATGCGGACCAGTACACATACACCTATGTACAATGTATTTATTTTGTCCTAGTTTTTGCTAAACGTGAATCGTGAGGGTACCAAACTTTTGTATGATAGGATGCTATGAAGTTTATGTTTTTGTCCTGAGCAGCAACATTTTCGTGTTCAGGGCTTCATTTCAGAGTTGTTGCAGAAGTTGCAGGGTCTCCATAAACAAGACGAGTTGCAGAATGAGGGAGTAGAGCATCCTTGCCTCCATACTTACCCTCATCACCATGGTAACATCCATCATCACAGAGACGACCATCAACACCGAACCCATCAGACACTGTGATTGTATCCCGGTACTGAGGTCTGGTACATTGTGGTCAACGGACTGAGCTACCTAACACACAGACTCTGAAAACACATAGGATATCTAACTAGTAAAGTAAGCCCAGAGGTTTATGTTTACAAATTTTAATTAGTAGCAATTAGCTGAAGTGAAGTTGTGAAATAATCATCATCACTGCTGGCATAAATTTATGTATGGTTATGTTTGCATTGCCCATGCTGTTGGCTGGCTGAAAATTGATTGACTGCAAATTTATGTGCTATTCTCACTCTGTAAAGCTAAATCTTGTGATTCTGATTGTTGTAAATTAGTTTTTTCTTCATATTAATATTATCATATGCCATACCCTGAGCAGTGGTTAATGTATGGGAATATTAACACTTTATAAATACAAAAAAACGGGTTGATTTGATTGAATAAACTGTTAATAAAAAAGTAACCATTATTGTGAATTTCTGTGGTATTTATGGCAGAAGAGTGGGTTTTATTTTAAATACGCTGTGCTATAACGTAGCGTACACCAGAGGGCAGAAACAACACATAGAAACCGACATACGTAGACACTGAAAAACAAACAGCACAAGGGCATAAAGGTAAAATATGAAAGATTTGTCATATTTGGGTAAACTATTCCTTTAACTACAAGTTTTAGTGGCAAGATTGATTGCTTTTTCATTTTTCTTTTGTTATGTTGTTTGTTAAAAAAAAAACAATTACAAAAATTATAACTGTGCTGTTGATGAACAATTATGCTGTTTGTCAACAGCATTTTATTTCTAGATTATTGATTAAATATTATATTAAATATTTTTTGAAAATTGACATTCTCTTTCCTTTTAGAGAGTTAGAGAAATGGCTGTCTAAAATTACATTTCTTTGCAAATCTGTTTTTCTGCATTAACTGTTTCAGTTAATTTAATTTACAGTTGTGTGATGATGGTTCATGAGCTGAGTTCCAGATCACCTACATAGTATGCACTAAAAGTATGTACACTTTTTGTTACATACAAATACGGGGACATAGTATGCGTAACTGAAGTGACAGTTGTTGGCAAGATGCACACTGTGTATTTCAGCTTTGCTTCTTTCATTATATTTTTTATGTTATGTATACTATTTCTACGAATGAACTTAATAATTCAATGAAGACACTAATTTTATTTTTCTAAGTTAGAATTAGGGGCAATATTAGCTTTATATTAGCTTTATTCACTATGGATCTTAGATCAAGAATCAAAAAGCTCTTTTGGAGTCCTACTGTGTGAATGGCTGTATACACTCTTAAAAATATGCTTCACAATGCCAGATAAGAACCTTTTTGTCTAAATTGTTCCAAAAAGAACCTTTAACATCGGGATAACCTTTTTGTTTCACAAAAGGCTCTTTGTAGTGAAAAAAGGTTCTTCAGATTCTAAAAAGGTAAGAAAGAGATGGTTCTTTAAAAAAACCTTTGACTGAATGTTTATTTGTGGAACCAAAAATGGTTCTTTATGGTATCGCTGTGAAGAAATTTAAAAACCCTTCATTGTTCTGAGTGTATTAACAATGTTTTTATTGAGTGTGTACACGTGTTGCTTACTGTTTGTGTGTGTGAAGATTTGTGTGTATGTATGTGTGTATGTTTGTTTAGGGAGGGTGTCTCTTTTTCCTGAGGAAAATCCCTCATCATTTGGTAGCAATGTGAAGGCTGCCTCCGACATTCCAGCAGAAGGCCCCAAAATCTTGGAGAGTAAAACACACACACACAAACATGCATACTTGGTCTCTGTCTTACTGATAGGCTCTCTATTTCACTCACATACGCTGGGATGGATTTGACCTGAGCTGACTGCCCACTTCAACATAAGGTAAGATATGTGGTTTTGTTTGTTTGTTTGAAAATGTATTTATTACATTTATAGTGTTTTTTTTTGTAGTCAATAAAATAATAGACTATGTTTTCTCTACAGTTTTCTGTCTAAATCTTGCTGCTGCATTTCTCAGATCATTGCTTCAGATGTTTTATTTATGTACATATGTGCATGTTTTTAGAATTGAGGTGAAATTTTAAGTATAGTAAATAAAACAAAACAGTAACAAGTGAAAATAAAAGTAACCAAAAAATAAAATAAAAAATGCTATATACTAAAATAGAAAAACAAATAAAACAGAACTATGTAATTCTTGTTTATTGGTGTTTTACAAAATTTTATCTTTTGACAATATCAGATTCACCTAGCTGTTCCCTGATTTGAAAATATAGAGATGATTGTGTGAAAAGATAGAGATGATAATAAGAAAAAAGTTGTATTATTACTTTTTTATAAATAATTATGAATTAATTATTTAATCAAACTAATTATGTTACTAAATTAGCCTAAAAAATACTAAATTAGTTCAGACAACTTTCTGGCAAAAAATTATTATGCTTGGTAATGTTTGAAGCTTTAATTTAATGTACTTCAATGTCATTTTTTTATGTATTTAATATATTTTTTCTTGTGTATAATAATCTATCTAAAATTGTATTCATTTTTCTCTTCTCTTATTGGCAATACTGAAACTGGACAATAATGATTCAATCAAAACATCTAATGACTAGGTGCATGTTGCATAAACCGTCTTGCAAGTTTGTCATCAAAAACATTTCTTTAAGACTGGTCATAACTTCTTCACAGCAGTTACAAAAAAAGATAGAATGCTGTAATTAAAATCTAACACGTAAGACTGATTAGTCCTAAATAATCGCTAGTCAGTGAAACCATTTGTAAACCCTGTGTAAATGGTTTTGGTCTTGTAAGGAAAACGAGTATTTCTCTAATAATACTTGTTTGTTTAAAGAGAGAGTAAAATTAAACAAACAGTGAAAGACTGAAGATCCCCTCACAATTACTGCAAAATTAATACGATTATATAATGACCCATTTTGGATCACAAGTGAAGTTAATTACGTTAAAACTAATGTCAGGATTGGCTATGTTCATACTGTTTACAATGCACTCTGCAGCATAAATATCAGTGTGCAGGGTAGTCCATGTGTCTCGCCTGCGTTTTGTCTTCTGGCTATTGGGGTTAATTTGTTTATTTAGCCAAAACACAGCAGACAACATCCCAGTTGTATAAAGTTAGGACTGTGTCTTAACAACTAGTTTTCTTTCCTGCTGCATGTATAATAACTAAAACACTGACCAAGCTCTCACTTGGGATGCTTTAAAAACAAATTAACAAATATAAGCATGTCTGCCATAAATGACAACTTAATGATAATGGAGCAGTTGCCCTAAGAGTTTGATAGGCCTTTTTAAGTTATCATCCAAAATTGACCACATCAGGAAAACATCTCAATAATGCAAAGCAAAGATTCTAAAACGTCGACCACAGGTCGACCACAGCCCTACCCCAATGGGGTACACCAATATTATTTCAAATATCATCAGGAATCTTTAAAACAATGTTAATTTGATGAAAAGATCTGCATTTTTTTAAACAATTAGTCACAAGCAGATTGTCTGTAACAGATGCACATCTAGATTGTTGCATTTTTGTTGGTAGATGCTTTATTGGTCCCGTGAGAGACATTCCAGAAAGAAAGTGAATGTTTTTTGTTTTTGCATGTGCTTGAGTGTGTATGTTCTGTGAAACCTTGAAGACAGGAAACTATTCTGACACATCTGGACCTGAGATTTGATTAGAGGTGCTTAAAAATTGCTAACGCATAGACAAACACACACATCATGCTGTTAATGCACTCCGCTCACCGGAATACTGAACAATGAGAATGCAACAAGGCAAAGTCATTTAGTAGTGACCTGATAAAGGCGGTTTGAACAGGTTTCAACTCTGATTACCTTAAAGCAGGATGAATAGTGGACTATACCTTTGATAAACTAACTTAATTCATTTTATTTTTAGACTTAAGATTTGACCCTTAATTAAACTAAATTGAAATCGGCTGTTCGGTGACACAACTATTCTTGGAGTACTGTTAGAGAATATTTTTTAGAAATGTATCATGGCTTAAAGATTCAGTGTATGAAATTTTGCGACATCTAGCATTGAGGTGGCAAATTGCAACCCATACTCGACTCACTCCACCCCTCCCTTTTGGAGCACTACGGTGGCTGACAAAGAACTAAGATGTCCGTTTTTATGCAACATGCTCTGTAGAGCAGTTTATCTGTTTAGGGCTACTATAGAAACAACATGGTAAATTCCATGTAAGGGGACCTAAGGTGTATGTAGATAGAAATAGCTCATTCTAATGTAATAAAAACAAAACGTTTTATTCTGTAAGGTCTTTAAACACCTCTGACGACATAGTAATGTTTGCATTTATGTAATTAAAAACTCCCCAAAAATGACATACAGTACCTTTATATATATATCATGTTAGGCTGTTATGATTCATGTATAGCTCATTAAAAATGAATCTAATAACCGCAGTGACCATTTTGTCTTCTAGTTAACCAGTGCCAGAATGCCCATCCTCAAGAAGCTACCCGGCAGGTTAAAAAATAACCAGGGTAATGGTGATCTCCTTCGAAAGAGTAACCATGCTAATGGTGAACTCATCCTTAAAAGTAACCATAGCAACAGGGAACTCATTCTGCCACCATCCGATCTCAATCCGTTTGAGGGGGCATGGGCAGGCATAGGTTGGAATAAGGAAGACGGTGGGGTTTGGGAAAACGGACAAGATTACCAATCTCAGGTGAGTGAGGTACTGGAGAATGAGGCAAATGCAGAGCAGCGTGGAGTGTCGAAGGTCATCGAAGGATCCAAAGAAAAGAGAGGAACTTTGGAACGCATCTGTGGCTCATCACCGCTGAAGACCCTGGGAAAGTTAGGAAAGGGGCTTCGCATCACTGGGAGGAATGTGTGGGGTGGCGCACCTTCACTACGGAGTGCCACTCTCCCGGCAACACCTTCCTCGGACAAGAAGAAAAAAAGGAATTATAGAAGAGCCTCAGAGGAGATCATGACTTTACTGAGGTGAGAGTGTGATGCTAGAAAAACCAAAGTCATGGGATTGATTTAAAGACACAATGATTCTAAATGTCTCCACCGATATGATTGCCGATTCATAGTCATATCTGCCGATAGCGATTCAGAAAATTGTACTATTATATATTCACTTTCTGAATGTTATTAATTCATATAATGACTATTAATATAAAAAATAAAACTGGTGATGCACAAATTAACAAATAGCACAAAATCATTGCATTTTCCTGTCTTTGATTGACAGGATATATAGGCTGTTTATAAACCATCAGCCGATAGTGTGAGAATTTTCTTTAATCGACCAAAATCAATTATTGGCTGATATATCGGTGGATCTCAAGTTTGATTTTAAAAGAAATGCATGGAGTGATAACAGTTATTCTCAGTTTTATTTAGGACTAAACTCCTTAGGGTCTGTAGATAAAAGATGCATCAATATGACCATAAAAATGGATCCATAATTTCTGTGATAAGGTTGAACATTTTATGCGTTTTCTTTTTAGGCTGGCAGGTCGGCGTAAAGAGAGCGATCGCAGAGACAGTCTGCCTACTGGTGACCTGAGCACTGAAAACGATGAAGACAATCGCAGACGTCCCTCGTTCCTCCGTATGGTCAGTCTGAGCAAGCTTAGACGAGACTCGCTAACAAACCAGAGCTCCGTGGAGTCCGAGCAAGAGCTTGTAGAGGAAGAACAGCCAGTCAAACGCAGGGAGCCACTATCAGGTAACCTGTGTACTTGTTTGTACTTTTCTCTGAAACTTTTTTACCCTCAGAATCACATGTCAAAGGTCTCAATGCTCTACCCATAATACATTGGTTTAGCGATCAGTAACATAGTCTCAAAGTCTCAGTGAGTCATCGGCCAATCATTAAACACTTCCACAGAGAAAGGAAATTGCACACCTTCCTACCTGATAAGCTCCTCACCGAAAATCAGAACCGTGCACAACCTGTTCCAAACATAACAACACACAAGTGTTCAAACACATGGCGGTGGCAATAAACAAAATTAACGTCTCTCTCTGTTCCACATTTAGTATTGGAGATCTTGCAGCTGGTTAATCAGCGAGACCTGCTGCTTGCCGACACCCACATTCAGGAGCTCGAGAGGGAGTGTGAACTTGACCCCTCATTCATGACACAAACCACATCCACTTCAACCACGTCCAGCAATATCCCTTCTCCCACATTGACCTCCTCTCCCTGGTTCCCCCTGCTGGCTTTTACAGGAGGTGATGATTCCGGTCCAAGCATGTGGGACTCCGGATTACGCAAAGTGAAAGACGTGGAGCTCTTATACGAGGCCCTTCAGAGAGAGATGTGGGATGTGGTGAGGGAATCGCTACGGCAACCGTGCACCGGACCTCAGCTGGGCCTTGTGGTTCTGGTCATACAGCAAGAGGAACAAGCTGACAAGGTCTGGGCCATGCATCAAGAGGCCCAGTCCAACCTTCAAGCTGAAGTTCATTCCGAAGACCGTCCTGTCTCGCGTGAGGGCGCGCGTCCATCTAAGCGACCCAGGAGGATGCGTCAAAGGTGGGTGGAGGCAGTTGGAGAGGCGGCCGACTGGTGTCTTCCACAGCCGGGGGGCATCGCTGCAGGTCAGATGGGCATGTATTTGGAGCGTTTGAGGGGCAGGGTGGTGGAAGACATGGACGCTGCACATCGCAACGTGGTGGCGGTGTATCCTGAGGAGTTTGCCGTGTTTCAGGTCTACATGCAGAGTTATCACAAGGCTGTTGCCAAACGGCTGAAGAGCATCACTTGTGGGCCCATTCAGATCTCAGATATATACTCGCTGCTGGACTGGATCTACAACATTTACAACAGGTACATGCATGCATACAGGAGCATGAATGCGACGTGACTTGTGTTTTCTTTTTTTAAACATCCTCCCTTCAGTCTCTTTCACACAGTTATGTCTAATCACCCAGTGGAAGAATTTGCTCAGGTCTATTAATAACAGCTGCATTGTTTATCATAAACAACACCGCTGCTGAATACCTGAGGAAATTACTGTACACAAGAAAACAACACAACTTCACACAGTGTGTGATTGTGGATACATAAAACATTTATTTATACGCACGTACGCTGACATTATGAATTGTCACAGGGACGTCTTGGCTACAGTTGGAGTGATGGGTACCATAGTGTGTGAAGCTCTAGATCCTCTTCTTCCAGATGATGTCATAGATCGGCTGGAACAGGACTGTGTCGATACTGTTTGGGTAACCTTAATTCAAATCATGCCTCGATTACTAACATATGGAAACAAATCGTTCAATTAACTCCCATCTTGCTCTCTTTGCTCAAGGAGAAGGTGACTACAGAGCTGTCTCAGGTTTTGGAAGAGGAGGAAAAGCGTTGGTCTCAGAAGTTGCACATCGAAGAGTATCAGTGTGGCCTTGCCCGATCGATTATACAGGTAAACCACATTTACAAATGAAGCAGTGACCATGTTTATTTGAAAGTGATGCATGCATCCTTTTCATTTTTACTTGTTTCCCTTAAGGGACAGTTCTTTTCCAAGCTGTATGACTTCTGCATAAACCAAAAAAAGATATTTTGAACAAAGTGATAACTATACAACACTGGCAACCATTAACATTCATTGTATGAACACAAAACCACAGTGACATTTCTCAAAATATCTTCTTTTGTTTCACAGAAGAAAGGATTTTGAATGACATGAGGGCGAGAATATGATGGATTGTTATTTTTGGGTGAACTATTTATTTAAAATATATTTTTGAACATCATATTTCTCAAATTTCTTTGTGTGTTCCAGAGGCTAAAAGTAGATTTGGACAGATCAACAGCTGTCAGTCAGCCATTAGGAGCCCGTATTGCTCGCTGCACCTTGAATGGACTTGCAGATTTTCTTCACAGGTGAGATGGAAGAGCAGACAGTATGATCATAAACACTCTGTTGATGTTGAAAGTCATATAAAAAGCATAAATAGTATGGTATAATATCGTATTTTATAATAGCATAAATATAAAAACAAATAGTAGAATGTTTTGGAAATGATTTTTTACTTTTAATGACTATTCATCGGTGGTATTTAGACACTTCAAAAGCTCCAGAAACGTGAAACATATATCTGATAAGATAAATATATGTGTGGTTGTATTTCAGTTTCCAGAGAAAGGTTGAGATGTTCCACAACACACAGTCAGAGTTTGGGGATAGTGGGGATGGTTATGTCTCCAGGACAATTGCTCTTGTCAACTGTGTTCCACCATTCAGGTTTTTCATCTTTATTCTATATATCAGTCTAGTCCAGTCTTTCCCAACCTGTAGGGATGGGCGATCGATTTGAGAGATGTATAAGAAAAATAGTCTAGTTTTTATAAATATGTTTTTTGTATAGTCAACTTTCAATTTTGATAAATGGATGTTCCTGAGGGGATAAATGGTTATTCGAACAATCACCAGGGTTGATGTCATGTTTTATTTTACTCAGAAAATGTACATTATAGAAATTTAATTATGCATAAACATACATAGGATTGTAAAATAGTTGCATTGGTAAAATATCTATTTTATAATTATTGGCTAATTGTTGAAAAAGTCTTTAAAAATACTAAATGTTAATGACAATTAAGACTATGATTTTGAGATGATGTAAGTCTGTGAGAATTTAGAGTTATGCTGTTTCCAACTGTGTAGGAGTTTTGTGGAGCGCTGTCATCTGTGTGACACTCTTGGCAGTGAGGACGTCTCTCAGCGAGCTCATTCCTCTCTAGAGCGAATTGTCAACCAGTCTGTGCGAGTTCTCGCTGACATACTGTTTGTACATTTCAGGGTGAGAAATAAGCACACATTCACATTCGGCCCACACGATAGGGTTCTCAAAGCTTTTATTTATTATTTTTCTGACATGTTTCCAGCCATTCTTTGATAAGCTGGTAAAGAGGAAGTGGCTAGAGAACACAGAGGCCTACGAGAGCATTGAGACATCCATTAAACAGCACTTTAAAAAGTTCCGCAGAATGGACTGCCCTCCATATCAGGTATGACTCACGTCCAAAACAAATACGCTCTTAGACGCACACTCATCGGTTGGTTGACTGATTGTAAATTTGATTGACAGACATTGGTTAATGAGGTGCACAGGCGGGTCCTGGTTGAATATGTGCGTGCCATCATGAGAGGGCGGATCATCTGTACGTCTCTCAAAATGAGGAAGAGAGTGGCATTCCGTCTGCAAGACGAAGCCAAACAACTCAAGGCTCTATTTAAAGATCTTGTGAGTGGCTACATCACGCAGTTTAAAATGTGTTAAAATAATAATTGAATAAAAGTAAACATGAAATTTGTTACGTTTTTCAGGAGTCAAATGCATCCTGGTTGGACAGTGTGATCGTTCACCTGGCAGACATCATTGTACTTGAAGATACACCCTCTATTCAGATGGAGGTTGGAGTTTTGGTGAAGGAGTTTCCAGATATACGGTAAGACCAGCATACAAACAAAGAATATTTCCATGAAGGTATAATGATTCATAAGAATGGCAGTGGTTACTAAGGGATTCTGAGGAAAGGTCAGTGCCCGGTGGCATAAAGCACCTTAAGTTTTTCCCTTAAGTGTTACACTTAAGGGGTGATTTCCCTTTACCAAAGACAATGGGAGAATAACTTAAGTAAAACTTGAGGTATATTTAAGGGCACACTTAAAGGAAAATCACACTTAAGGTGCTTTGTTCAACCGGGCTCAGGCCTCAGGAAGAATTTGCAATGACTAAAGCTATAAAATGATAAAATAGAAGTAAAATGTAGAACAGGATGCACATTTCACATTAAAGACCGTAAAAGGAAGGAAAGCTTTATGTTTTATTATTAGTTATAAAACACTCAGCAGCCATTCTAGCTTTAGGCATCAATTTTTTATTATGTTGCAGGTTAGTTTTATAAAACTGCACATTTTTTAACTATAATTTATTTACAGGATAAATAAATGTGCTTGAGAATTAGTAAAATCTGAAAAGTGTCAGATGTAAAGGCTTCCGAGTCAAAGTCATATGTTTAGTACACCCCCCAAAAAAATGTGTTCATTTATTCAGTCTAATGTTGTTCAAAAACACTTCTGCAGAAAACAAAATACGATATTTTGATAAATGTCCCATTGGTTTTGTGACCATACAATGAAAGTCAATGGAGGCTAATGTTGTTTAACCACCAACATTTTTCTAAATATCTTATTTTGTGCACTGCAGAAGAAAGAGAGTCATACAGTTTTGTAATGACATGAGGGTGATTAAATGATAAAGGAATTTTCATTTTGGGGTAAACTATCCCTTAAAGGGCCGCTAATCCAGGTGTTTTCTGCAATGTAAAAACAGTCAGTGGTATCCCCAGAATGTCTCTGTAAAGTTTCAGCTCAAAATACACCACATATCTTTCATTAAAATATGTTGAACATGACCATTTGTGGCTGCAATGGAAAACGCGCCGTTTTTGTGTTTATCACTTTAAATGCAATTGAGCTTCTGCTCTCCTCCCCGTATGCGAAATAGAATGCTTACACATGTGCTTTGGATGACATCAAGACAAGCAATATGGCGGAAAGAGCAATTACGCCTGTAAAGCCTTGCCCAACCAAAACCATACACTAACGGCTATAAAAATCACCTTTCCACATTCCCCTTTTTTTGGAAATATGCGCATTTTCCAACTTCCCAAGAGTTTACCATTTTGGAATGTATTCTGCCGATCTCCGGGTCTGGCAATAGCACTTTTAGCATAGTATTAGCATAGATCATTGAATCAAATAAGACCAGTAGCATTGCATTCAAAAGAGACCAAAGAGTTTCGATATTTTTCCTATTTAAAACTTGACACCCCTGTAGTTATATCGTATACTAAAATAGGCGGAAAATGAAAAGTTCCTATTTCCACATGCGCTGCGTGATACACTGACACATCGACTCGTTAGAGACGGTCAAATGGCCCGGAGGAGACCTTTCCAAAGAATCCTGGAGTCTGTGAGCAGTCATTGGCAGGCGTAAACAATGTGACATCAGATTGATAGGGGACCGCCAACAGCCTGTTTTGTGTCACTGTTGTGGTTTAAAGGAGATTACAAAAAGAAGAATAGTAGGATTTGTATAATTACAGGGTGTTTCTGCACACACACTGATTTTGTTAGATAAATTTCTGTTAGATAAACTTGCAAAAGTGCCTTTTCTGGGATAGCGGCCCTTTAAGTCAAGTTATTTTCTCGTCAGACTTGCAACTAAATCCCACACATCAATTTCTGTCTCTGGCACTCAATGCTCTAATTTTAGCACTTTGCCCATTTTCATAACAAATGCATTATTGCAATTTTGCTGAACACTTTTAAACCTCCGGAAGGGTTGCACCTGAACCCAGGCGTCTTAAAGTGCTTTCATTCATGAAATATCGGACACGTTTCCCTCTCACTTCCGGGTGCAGTTGAGGACTATTTTTCACAACACCTCGCTGTTTCCTGAGGTCATTCTAAGAATGTCTGTCTGAAAATAGTCACTGAAGTGCTCTATCTCGGTGCCAACTTTCCTTTATGTGGAAGGGACCCAGTGGACGGGAGGCAGCAGCAGGCAGTAAACAGGGGAATAGGTGAAATGTGACCCCACTTAGTCCGGTGTTTTTGTTTGGATGTAGAGAGGTGTATATGTGTGCTCTGTCACCGGCTGGCAGTGCTCCTGCTTGCTGACGCACGGCCCTCCCCGGTAGACAGGAAGTGGCTCTGGAGTACTTCCTGTTCCTGCCAGGTCACAGGAGACTGACTGGTGCCACGCTCCTATCAAACACACACCCACACAAACTAAAGATCAAAAGCAAAAAGTCGAGGCTAGCTAACTTTTCTTTGTGCTTAGCACTCCTTCCTGTTTTTTGCCATCTTTGATAAAGTCAGTCACATATACACATTGTCACATTGTTATCTATATGAGGGACAGGCCATCTTTGCAGTATAGAGAGCTGACTTTGACATTATGAACCAAGATGACCGCTGCTGAGAGACAGACACATTACAAATAATCACTTAAAGAACATTCTGTAAAAATAAACCTTGATATCATATTTACTATAGGTCATGTCAAAGGATGAAATCCTGTCAAAATCATATTAGATTTTGAGACTTAAATCTGGTTTTCAGACGGGATCACACTTTTTTCTAAAATATTGTGATTTTTCTAAAAATCACCTCCCACTTCCTGATTCATAAAACTTAGATTTTCGTTGTTTTAGAATAACTGTTTTACATTATTTACATGAAGAAACCTTCGTCCATACTGCTAAACCTTTTACCTTTTCTCTTTAATATAAAAAAGAGCCATTTTAACACTTCTAACTAAATAGCAGTTTATTTATTTAGCACTGTTTTGTTGAACATCTCCCCTCACAGGAGGAGACACATCTCTGCTGTGTTAAACGTCCGCGGGATGGTGCATCAGACAGACCGTCAGGAGATCTTAGCCGTCGTCCGGGACTTCGAAACCAGCGACATCTCCATTAATCTGCCCAGAGATCGTGCTCTCTTCTCTGAAATTGCAGTGGCCAAAGATATGCCTTGTCTGGGGCTGGTTCTGATCCGCTGTGCTCTGACTGTGTCATCGTGGGTCGGCAGTGCCAGACCGCATCGTAAACACAGCAGAAGGAGCTGGAAAGAGAAGCACGCTGACGGGATATCACAGTCAATGCGCACAAAGCATTATAATGAGCCTTAAAGATTTTACAGTACAGCATAACTGCACAGCACAGCATTCTATTTAAATGATAAACCACAAATACAACACAACAAATAAATATATTGTTTGTATACAACAACATAAGAATAAATTCATTGCATTCATTGTTGACATCCTGCCAGGAAAATGATTAAATAAATTGCTTAGTATGTTCGGACTCAGTCAGCTAGATGAGTATGGGCAGAATCTGTGGACAAGAACAAGATGAGAAGTAAAATCACAATAATGCCTGTCCTTCAGAACACAGCTGCAGTCAGATAAACCAGTGGGCACTTCAAAAGACAGGAAATAGTCAATAATTCTCAGGCTTTTAACAGACTGTTAATAGGCTGCTGTGTACGGAGTATCTGGATCTCTGTTGTGTGAACAAACCCATGATTGAAGCAGAAGGGCATCGTACTTTCAAATACTTTTACAGTTTTGTACGGTGAAGATGTGCTAAAGCTGAGAATTATAGTAGTAACTTGTATAGGCTGTGCTCAGTGATAATAGTCATGAAAAAAGTAATGATCGCTGTTGATATCTACCAAAGTTTACGTTGCTTACCAACGTTCCTTTTTCGGTGAGGTATATAAATGGGGAAATCCAATCTGTCTGCTGACATGATACAAATGCACATTTCTAATTTATTTCCACATACTGTTGCTACCTAAATTTCTATGTGCTTTTTACATGCCTACACGTTTGTACTATTTTTTACTTTTACCACACTGAAGAAAACCATTCGGAATTGGGTAACTTGAGCAATGTAGTGTAAATGCAAGAATCTCTTAGCATAGAAGAGACATGAAGTGGTGTCATGGGTACAACAGAACATATAACTACAGTTTCAAATGATTTAAATAAGAGCAAATATTTACAAAGTTTAAACATGATTAGTTTGTGACATTTTAAACATGCTAATTCCTCTTTTTATGAGTCGCTTTAAATTCTGATTATCTGTTTTTATGTTTAATCTGTACAACTCAAACACTGAGATTACTGATGAAAAATTCTGACAATGTACATGAAATTTGTTCAGCTTTTAAAGTAAATAAGAAATAAAGACCCATTGACTGGGGAATAAAGGAAAACCTATTACAAGTAGAATTTTTCTTGTTTTTAATTTAAAGGAAAAGTTCACCCAACATCTACGCACTAGTAAGATTTTTGTCTGCAGAACAAATAAGGAGATATTTAGAAAAATGTTGGTAACTGGCTCCAATTCACTGGCATTGGTTTTTTGTCCATGCTAGAAGTGAAAGGGTGCCGGCGCTGTTCAGTTTCCAACTTTCCTTAGAATATCTTCTTTTGTATTCTGAAAAAGAAAGAAAGTCACACAGGTTTGAAATAACAAGAAGGTGAGTAAACGATGACAGAATTAACATTTTTGGTGAACACTCATTTTAAGTGTTCCTGGAGGAGCTAGGATGCCTAATAAGACCTGCAAAATGACTTGCTCTCTACAGGTTTATTTTTGATGTGTGGATTTGTGTGGGTTCAGGTTAAGTTGAGGCTGAACTCTGCCGCCTGTCAGCAGAGGGATGTTTTGGGTAACTGCTCTATTCCTGTTGTTCTGAGAGGTGCCAAACGAGTCCTCTTATCAGAGCCAAGTATACACACCACAACAGGCAGTCACTTCCTTTTCAACACAACAGCGCCGTTTTAACCCAAACAATCTTGCATGTCGCGGCAACGCGTGAACACACATACAAACATACACAGAAAGAAAATAATAAAATAACCTTAAAATAGCGGGCATTTGCTCTCAGTATTTTGAAACTAAAGCAGTTCCTACATCACAATTATGCAATTAGATTTAGTCTATAAATGTGACATTTTTTTAACTACATTTTGTAGATTAATGCAGTACTAAAAGAGGCACTTCGTTAACCTGAAAGGTTTTTATGTAATATTTATACAAAGTTTAGTGTAATTTCATTTGAATGTAATATTTTTAAGCACTATAATGTTTGTGAAATATAGTGCATTATAATACAGCACATTTTTTAAGTTTTTTTTTGCAATGTTCTACAGTTGACTTATTAAAGAAGTGTAACTGTTAAAGAACAGCATGCATCATAACAGTGAAATCAAGGCAGGACAATGGGCAGCCAGGCTAGCCACGGTAGGGTCCTGTTATCAAAAGCTGAAGGGGTATCTAGTGTATGTTCTTTATCATTGGATGTTTCTCCCAAAGTCACAAACTAATTAGATCAGTTGCTGTTTAAGTTTATTTGGAAAAATAGGCCACTCTAATGAAAAAGGAAGTCTTATGTAATCCAAAATATCATGGTGGTTTAGAGGAATTAAGTTATGAAACGCTAAACATGGTATTTAAAATAAATTGGATTATTGAGTACTTAAAAAATAAAGACAGTGTGTAGAATTTATTTCCCAACTATTTAATTAAGCAAATGGGAGACCTTGAATTTTAGTTGAAATGTATTATTAAATGGATAAAATACCAGTTAAAATTGCTAAATTGGATAAACAAGCTCTTATGTCTCGGATACTGGCATATGAACACAATTTTTCCCCTAGGAGATTTTATATTTGGAAAAACAAAGATATTCTATATAAAACAAAACACTTTTTTTGAACAATGGTTTGAAAATAATATTGTTTTAGTTAGTCAGCTTTTAAATAATGATGGTAATTTATTGACATATAAAGAATTTATGAACAAATTAAAAATATCAATAGACCTATTTCACATCGTGACGTGTACAAACTGGAAGTAGTGTAAATGCTTGTCCGGTCAATGCTCTAGCTCCGTTCACTACACGGAACAGTTGCAGAGACCAGAAGAAGTTAAGCATGTAGCGCTCCCTTTATGCTGATTTGTCTAACATACACTCACCTAAAGGATTATTAGGAACACCACACTAATACTGTGTTTGACCCGCTTTCGCCTTGAGAACTGCCTTAATTGTACGTGGCATTGATTCAACAAGGTGCTGAAAGCATTCTATAGAAATGTTGGCCCATATTGATAGGATAGCATCTTGCAGTTGATGGAGATTTGTGGGATACACGAAGCTCCCGTTCCACCACACCCCAAAGATGCTCTATTGGGTTGAGATCTGGTGACTGTGGGGGCCATTTTAGTACAGTGAACTCATTGTCATGTTCAAGAAACCAATTTGAAATGATTCGAGCTTTGTGACATGGTGCATTATCCTGCTGGAAGTAGCCATCAGAGGATGGGTACATGGTGGTCATAAAGGGATGGACATGGTCAGAAACAATGCTCAGGTAGGCAGTGGCATTTAAACGATGCCCAATTGGCACTAAGGGGCCTAAAGTGTGCCAAGAAAACATCCCCCACACCATTACACCACCACTATAATTGCATTAATGAGAAATTGAACAGGTGTTCCTAATAGTCCTTTAGGTCAGTGTATATAAGACCTTGATTATAAATAAATAGCTCAAAAAACAATGTTTTTGTAATGTTTGTTTTCCCTATTTGAATAAATCGGACTACATATCCTACTTTTGTTTTTGGTAAATAAAATGAATGCCTGTGAGAAAACAAGCTGAATTAATGAAAGAATAAATGTCTATGGCAGCAGTAGGGGTTCAGATTGTTTCAAACCTGTGTACATTTCTTTGTTCTGCTAATCACAAAGGAAGAATGTCAGTAACCAAACTGATTTTATCCCCCATTGACTGCCATACTATTTATTTCCCCTATTGTGGCAGTAAATGGGGGATGAGATCTGTTTGGTTAATTCACTTCAGTTTCTAATCCAATAATTATTAATAGGTGCAAATAAAATATTTTGAAACTTTTAAACATTAGAATGGTCTTTCCTGTTTCATTTAAAAAAAACAGCATTGTGGCATTTCCTCCTGTATCAATACGGAAGCTTCCATATCGATACCCATATCAGCAAGACATTCATCACGATATACAGTATTGATGTTTTGAGCACAGCCCTATTTAAAGCTTTGTTCAATGTGCCCCTTTTATACATTGAGCATCTGTCCATTTAAAGGTCTCTGCACGGCCCTGCTTAGCATAGATCATTGAATCCAATTAGACCAGTAACATGGCGTTCAAAAATGACCAAAGAGTTTTGATATTTTTCCTATTTAAAACTTGACTCTACTGTAATTATATTGTGTAAAACTAAAACAGGCAGAAAATTAAAAGTTGCGAACTTTAAAAAAAGGAAAACTCCCATTCTGGCGAAATATTCAAGGAAGTTTGCTGCCGTAACATGCACAGTGTTATCACGCAGTGTTACTTTTTTCTTTACTGGGATCTTTTCTGTAATTTTATGGGGAAACGACCACATTTCTAAGAATTTTCTTAGAATTTTGTTAGTGAGCAACTCTTTGGGCTCAGATTTTTTAATGGAGCCTACTCTTAATTTTGGAGATGCCAAACATGTGCACTGCAAAAAATAGCTAAAACTTTTTCATCTTTAGTAAGCTTTGCTGCAATATATTAATATTAGACATATAATATAACATTAGATGGACCTCTGGAATCGGCTCCCGCTGACAAAAAGTTAATTACTTCATCAGACATTCCAATCAGTGGCTGCAAGCAGTGCAACTGAATATAGGAATATTACAATGGACTTCCCAGAAGCAGCTTTCCTTTCATTATGGGGTGCTGTGGAGGAACCATCAGTACCAAGCTGCTGTTTGTTTTGGGAGTGCTACTCACCTTTAAGCTTGGTGAACTCTCTTCCCACCCCTCCCTATGTCTCTTTCTCTACTTCAACTATCGAACACACAAACACATACACATTTAGTTTGAGTATTTTGGAAAAAGATTCTGAGATTCATATCAGAGCCCCTGGCACATATATATACATGCCACTACACTAAACAGGAACATACAAAGTACCTTGTTGAAAAGCATGACATAACATAACACAACCAAATACACATGCGTGCACGCACAAACACACACACACACACACACCCTTAGTATAAAAAGACAGTCATTCACCTCTGTGGCACCACTTATGTTGAACAATGGAGGTGTGTATTCAAGCAAACAGGACATCCTTATTTATCATAAAAAAATCACACACACATACACACACACACACGCACACACACACACACACTCATACACGCATTGTTTTTTGCATTTGCATCCACAAGTGTCAGTTTACTAATAATTCCAAAAGAATCAAACAAATAATGTCTTGAGTAAAAACTACCCTGCAGGGACTAAACTCAAAAGGAATGAACTGTAATATACTCTACACTGACAGTTTGCAACATACAGAATATTGTTTCCTTAATATTGTAAATACGTTTAAAAGTTCTTTGGGAAAAATAGTAAATGAAGAATAGGATATGAATTTTACAAATAATCGATTCTTCTTTTGTTTCTTATGTTGTAAGAACGTTTAAATTTGTGCTTCCTGTGCTTTGAATGTTCTTAAGCATACATCCCTTCACATTCTGATGTATTTTTGAAAGACAGGAATATCACTGACTAATAGCAACAAATCAGATAAGAATATAAATACTGATGATGATGTCAGAGTCTCCATAAACAGACAGTTAGGTGGCTGATGTGCCTTTTCCTTTTAATAAACAGTTGTGACATGTGAATAACCACGGGACTACAGCACACAAATGGTTTATGTCCCTGTGTGCGCACGAAGGGCTTTATTTATGACAACACATCCCCTCCTTTAGCCAATCTGGCGGGCAAAACACTTCTTATACACAAAGAATTTAAAGGCTGCACAATCATGGGTAAAATGATAATCACGATTACATTACTATAGGTCACCCTTAATGTTTGTCTGTGCCTGTGGGTTTTGCAAAAAAGTATTAAAATAGTACAAATGCAGTGAAAAAAAAGTTTTGTTCTTTTAACTCCTGTAAAGTGGTAGTTTAAAAGAGACACGCTTTGCGATGATTTTCTGACCTTATCGGTAGTTTTTGCTTGCTTTTAAACCAGTATTATTACAACGATTATGCTGAGATAATTGTGGGAAGCATAAATCGTATCATGATAAAATATAATTAATTGTGCAGCCCTATTTAAAACATGCCTTGTGCTTTCTATTTTGGAACGTTATGCAACAGTCTATAATCACTCTTTTTGAATTTCTGCAAAACAAGAGTCTCAATGGTGAGGGTGTGCAAGCCAGAAATGAAGAGTATTTTATCATTTACAGACATCCTCATGTCATTCCAAAATAACTTTCTTCTGTAGAACACAAAATAAGATATTTTAAAGAATGTTGGTAGCCGAACAACACACACACACGCTCTATAAATCTCTTCACTACCTTTCTGCTAATCTATTTCTATCACATAAACTCACACGCACGCACACACACGCTCACACACACACGCAAACACACTCACGCACACTATATAAATCTCTTCACTCCCTTTATCATTCTACCACATAAACACATGCACAGACATACACAGACGCACACAAGTACACAAGCACACACACTGTCCCCATTTATTTCCATTGTATGGACACAAAACCACTGAGACATTTCTCGAAATACAGTATCTTCTTTTGTGTTTCTGAGAGCAAAGAATCACATACTTGTTTTGAATAACAAGAGCATTTATAAATCATGACAGAATTTTTATTTGGGGTGAACTATCCTTTAACGTGAGCACAAAAAAGCCTTCTCGGAATAGGTACACACAAAGGCAGAACAATTGGCAGAACATTGTGGTTGCCTTTACTTTTTTAACTGTAATATTAGAAGTAATATTACATAAAAGAGCAATAGATCACATCCAATGCATTGCCCTAAAGTCAGTTTCCCATTAGTTTAACGTCAACAGGAAATCATTTAGGCCATTCAGTGAGGTCAGAACTGCACTCTTGAAACTCCCTCACACAGTGGTACAACTTCCCTTGTTCTTAGTCTCTAAGACAAAATACACTTGACTTTTCTCCTTTTTCCTTTCTGTGCTTTGACCTTTGCCCTTTTACACCTGTGGTCAGGCTTGTGTGTGGGTTTTGTCCCAGGGTGTCAATCTAGAGGAAGAAGACTGACTGCGTCATCAGCACATCTCAGAAACACAGAAACACCCAATTGACAAACCCAGTGCTCCCGAGAGACAATCAGCTCACGATATGTTTGACAAATACAGACCATGATACTACATTTACAGCACAACACCTGCTGTTATGTATTAAATGCTATGCAATGATAGCCTTGTTTCATATACAAAATATTTTGAGAAAGCAAGCCAACATTCTGATATAGCACTTAAACTTATTAATCTTCTTTTGAGTCAGAATTCTCTGACTTTAAGTAGTCGTACAGCTTTCAAATATAGTCACCAAACTTCACACAGATATTCAGACTGATCTGAGGAAGTGTGCTTTATCTTTTTTAAGGGATCGGACTTACTGTTTTTCTTAAAAAAGACGATCAAACCGCCCAAAAAATCCCATACACTTACATTGATAGAACTTCAAAACTACAAACTGTCAACTCTCAAACATAAACTCTCACCTTCTATAAATCTCCCCACTGTCTTTCTGTATCTCTATCATTCTATCACATAAACTCAAACACACTCACACGCAAGTGCGCATACACACACACATGCACACACACGCTCTATAAATCTCTTCACTCGCACACACATAAGCTCTCACACACACAGACGCACACACACATGCACACACAGACACTCTATAAATCTCTTCACTCCCTTTCTGTTTCTCTATTTCTAACACATAAACTCGCACGCACGCAGACGCACGCAGACGCACACAGACACGCACGCACACACACTAACACGCACACACACTAACGCACACTATATAAATCTCTTTACTCACTTTATCATTCTTTCACATAAACTCCCACAGACAAACAGAGACGCACACACAAGCACACACACACGCTCTATGAATATCTTCACTCCCTTTATCATTCTATCACATAAACTTACACGCAAACACAGACATACACACACACACACACACACACACACACAGTCACACACAAACACACACTCACGCACTCTTTATAAATCTCTTCACTCCCTTTATCATTCTTTCACATAAACTCACACAGACATACACAGACGCACACACACACACGCACACAGTCACGCACTATATATAAATCTCTTCACTACCTTTGTCATTCTATCACTTACAGTTTTTTTCAATTGCTAACATCCCTTTGACCAATCTATAGTCACATTTTTAAAACTCTAAACACAATTAACACAACATCGGTCTGTTGTGGCCATACCATTAACAAAATTAATGTTGTTTTCACACAAAATCCAATCAATTAACATGTTTCTAGAATGCCTACATTTTCTTTACATATAAGCATACCCAATACCAAAATCATGGATCTTTATTGTGTTCTTTACAAATGCTTAAACACAGCATGCCAGAAATGAAGACCTATTGTTCCAAACCATAGATACAGTATAAAATCTCTACTTCTGCAACAATATCAGCTCCAAAGTATTGAAACAAATATTTTAAAAATATATTCATACAGCTGATAAGCATTTTTACGGTATACTGATAATTTACTGATAATTAGAATAAGCAATAGCTGATTGCAATCTCAATCAGAGACATAGCCAGGTGTTGAAGACTTTCCATTACATGGACATACACAAAAAAAAGACAGTCTTTTGTTCTACTTTTGCACACTTTACTGTAAATCAAAGGCCATGTATGTTTGTCCTTGTTTCGTTTTGATCACTGACAGCAATTTCATATTGCTAATAAAGTCTTCACTGTGCAATTCTGTCGCTTACTGTTTTTTTCCCAGTTGTACATTCTATAAAGTATTGATGACTCCTTCACATTTAGATATTATGTTGTACACATCTAATGCACCATGAATTCTCTCTCTCTCTCTCTCTCTCTCTCTCTCTCACACACACACACACACACACACACACATACACACGCACACACAGCTGAATGAATGAAAACAAAAAAAATCGTACTGTATGTTCTGTACAGAAAGAACTGAAACATGAAGTAATGCAGTTTTTGTAATGCCACCAACTGTTAGTATTTTTACAGTCATTGCGGTATGATTGATTATGTATTCATGTTGGATAGAAAACAAGTGCTAAAGTTTTGACCGAAAGATTCGATTTTGAAACGGGTTTGCAGTGTTTTGATAGAGTAAGTGTATATTGAAAAAGTTTTTAAGGGTTTTGAAATGTAGAGTTTGTATTTATTTAACAAACTGTGGTTTTGGTCAGAAAATTTACTATTTGGCTAATTGTGTGATGTAGGTGTGTTGCTGTGTTAAGAGTTTAGAAAAAGTATTTTAAGAATTGGCAAACGCTTCTTAGCAATTGAAAAAAACTGTAAACTCACATGCACACAAACACAAGCACATACGCACACACTCACTCACGCACGCTATATATAAATCTCTTCACTACCTTTACCATGCTACCACATAAACTCACACTCACTATCTCTATCTATCTCTCCATCCATCTTTCCATCCATCTCTCCATCCATCTAGCCACATATATTTCTCAAGATAAGTTTGTTTACAAACTTTTACCTCATCTAGTTTATTGTTATATGTAACACTAATTCAAGATCTTTATTGTTGTCTCACTACAATTACAGTTTTTCTCAGTCGCTTTGGTCCATTTCTCACATCACTATTTTCATTTGCACAACAGTTAATGCATTTCTCAAAACAATTAGTACAAACTGCAAAACCTAGTTGACAACCTCCAAAAGCGTGTCACTTGCTCAAAATGGATAGCTCATTCCTCAAAAGCAAGTATTCATGTCAATGAAAGTGTCTAAAGTTCTAATTTGATCACAGCATTGTGCAATAAAATAAATACACCCTTATTTACAACAAACATAAACTCCCTTTGGATAGAGCTGTGCACAACTGTAAACAATATTGCAGTACATATTGGAACTGAACATACTACATACATAGTACTGTAAATCATTCATGCACATCCAGACGTTCCTCTCTGTCTAGCCACATAGTTTCATCTACATCACAGCGAATATCATCTCTTGTAATGCTCGAGTGGCGAAACCACCCTCTGCGGGACTCTGCTGTGATGTCATCACATGCTGCATCTATGGCCACTAGCAGGGCCATTTGGGTATGTGGGTGCCGGTCATATACCTTCCACCTCCAGGAAGATAAAAATTCCTCTATTGGATTTAGCTGAGATTCACCTGAGAGAAATTGTTCAATTTAGGAGACATTTTCAGGAAAAAATATTTAATTTTTTTTGTAAAATTTGCTTGACAGATTTTGACAACTAGTTCAACATTTTTGTTTGTAATGACTTAAGCAATGAAACGAGGACTATTATATGGAATGACTATTCGGCATTCACAAGTTTGGTTAATTTTGACTGACATGACATAAGCAAATGATAATGTTATAAAGAGGCAGAGAGTTGTATCAAAGCTATTGATGCATGTCCAAAAGCCTTTGCAATTTGTTGGAAGGAATGAGAAACTGCAACTATGATGTGCACAAATGACTAAATGTTGTGGAGGTTAAACTAAATGTTGTGCAAATGTTCATAGTGATGTGAGAAATCCCCCCAAGCGACTGAGAAAAACTGTAATATTTGATGTCGGATAAAACAGTAAAAATACTAAAAATCAACAATAGATAATGCAAAAGCTAGTTTGATTATATATGTTTTGTCATTTGAAATATAAAGTCTACTAGTTTTCTTTGTCTATCAAAATCAAATATGACTATAATGTCAAAAAGATATTTACAAATCATCCATTCTTTATAAATATTAAATGTTTAAGTGATATGTGAATTTACGTGAAATCTTTGTGCTGTCAATACTAAGGTTTTTAAGGTTTAAAGGTTGGATAAACATCAAGATTTTACCTAGGTGATAAATGCTGAGTGAGTTGTTAGGAAGATACTATAATCACTGATTTCTGTACCTTCAGTGCGTAAACACAACAAACTGAGGAAACTGATGGTATGTAGATACAAGAGATAACATATGGGGTACATTTTAGGTGATTTAAAAGTCACTGGTCAATAGGAAGAGCAGGGTCAGCCTGAGGTTTGTGTTTGGGTGGTTCTTCTGTACCGTGTTTTGTACAGTCTAGAGTCCATTATTTAAATGTGAAATTCCAAGAGTAAACTTGGAATAGCTCTTATCCTGACAGAAACCTTTTGTTCAGGTGGCTAGATTGCATTTGAAAGTCTGCAGTAAGTAAACACACAAACTTACACATACACGCCATTTTCATGACCTTTGACAGTCCACCTGAGAGCTGAGCACAGCCAAAAAAATGTCATTAATTTATAGTGTCTCCAGGGCAGAAGGAGAAGGAAAGCCTTCCTGAAAAGAAGCGAGGGGAGAGAGGAACAGGGAGGACATGTGGGGGAAGGAGGGAGAGAAAAAGAAACAATAGAATGCTTGCTGAAATATTACATTGGGTGTTCAACCTCTGCCCCTTCACATAGAACTTTGTGGATATTTACGCAAACAGGCCCTTGCTCCATCAGCCAACCAGTCAGGAGGACGTCCCGCAGGAAGCAGTAGCGGGGGTCTGAAACAGAAAGAAGTCTCAAGACATTGCACACTCAAACATTTTTCACATTAAACACACAGAAACTTACCATAAGAGTTCAGAAAATCATGAATCCAAAGAGAAGTACAGATAACTAATTCAAATACAGAAGGTCACAATTACTCACACCAAAGTTCATACGCTCTTTATTATCTAGTCCAACGTGTGTAACCAGTCATCACAGTGTTGCCCAGATGTGCCCTCTGAGGATGTTGACATTGTGTTCCCATAAAGATGCTGGGTTTGCAGGCGAGAACTGCTGGTGCTAATGTCACTACCCTTCCTCTGTTCACTGTCATTGTGCCCCAGAGCAACGCACTTGAGCCTTAGATGTTTAGGAGGTCTTCCTGTAGGATAGCCTTGTCATTATTCATTATTCAAGTAACCCAACAAGATGAAAAGGTCAAAATATGTTTCTTCCTCTGCTGCTTTTCCATTTGCTGTGATGATCTAAAGAGATTCTGTAAGCAGACATTTCTGTTGTGCTTGCCTAAATAGGTTTGATGTCACGGGATCCTCCGTACCTATAACCCTTCTTCTCAATGAAAAGAGTAGCTGGATAGATGAAATTCTGTGTAACTCTTGGACGTCCTTGTATTTTTGTTTTGTGGTTTTAACAAAATGTATTAAAACATTTGTAATAATTGTAATAGAAAACAATTCGGGTTTTAGAGAACTTTTCAAACAAAGACCCTAAAATGATGACACAGAGAACTAATAAAGTTCATTTGATCCTTTGCTTTGTTATAAAAAATCTAACATTACTGTTCAAATCACAGGAATTTAATTAATCAGAAATGCAACACAGTGAACAAATGTTTCTACAAACAGAAGTGTTTGTCCTCTTCTATGAACAGAAGGCAGAAGTCTGGACCAAAGTCAACTAGTGGGGCTACTTAGTTGTTAAAGGAATAGTTCACCCAAAAATCAAAATTCTGTCATCATTTACTCACCCTCAAGCTGTTCCAAATCAGTATACATTTATTTGCTATGATAAACATATAAAGATATTTGGAAGAATGCTTGTAATCAAACCGTTGACTACTATAGTAGGTAACATTTCTTTATAATTTTCTTTTTTCTGTTGAAGAATAAAAAAGTAAACAGCTTGCAATCCTACATTTTTCAAAATATCCTCTTTTGTGTTCAACGGAACAAAAAAATGCAATATTTATTTTTCCTACGATGGTTGTCAATGGGGTCTAAGAACTGTTTGGTTATAAGCATTCTTCAAGATATATCTTTCCCTGCTTATCAGAACAAAGACATGTATACAGATTTGGAACAACTGGAAGGTGGGTAAATGATTACAGAATTTTTATTTTTGGGTGAATTGTTCCTTTAACATGATCTTAGAACCCCATCTAGTGGTGATTTGATAGTATATACTAATAGTAGATACTAGGCACACATTTCTAATTTGAAATACACCCAGATTTTTTCCAGACTTTCCAACTTTAACACAGTTATCTATAGGATTTCTAATAAATTATTTTAAGACGATGTGCCCTTGGGAAAAAACATGACTGTTTGTGTACATTGTGCAAAAGAATGTCCAAGGCATAACGGTTGTGTAAAAAACATAAGCAAGCCATAAACACAACAAGAAAGATACTTAAAAATTAGTTTTTTATTACATGACCAAGACTTTTGTTGGTTTGGGTGGTTAAGGTCCTTAATTGTTTTAATCTCTTTTAATGACCTTTTGGTTTAATGATCTCTAAAATGGAGAGAGTCACTGATGATATGGTCTGTCAAGCATAACACTCTTCAGGGGTTAGTCCTGTGAATCACAGGCTGTGATATCCTGTACCTAAACAGCACATGCTGTGGAACATCTGCTTTCCTCACAGGCTTATAGGTGCTTCGGTGGAGAATCGGTAAGTAAGATGATGTTCAATTACAATTTTTCTCAGTCACTTTGGTGCATTTCTCACATCACTATTAACATTTAGTTCAACCTCCACAACATTTAGTCAATTGTGCACATCATAGTAGCAGTTTCTCATTCCTTCCAACAAATTGCAAATGCTTTTGGACATGTATCAATTGCTTTCATACAACTCTCTGCTGTTTTATAACATTATCATTTGCTTATGTCATTTCAGTCAAAATTAACTAAACTTGTGAATGCTGAATAGTCATTCCATATAAAACGAATAGTCCTCATTTCATTGCTTGAGTCATTACATACAAAAATGTTGAACTAGTTGTCAAAATCTACATAATCCCTGAGAATGAGAAGGGTCTAACTGGAGACCATCTGAATAAGCATGTTGTTGTTTGTGATAATGTGTGTTTTCACCACTCAGATGTTGTCAGACAGTGGTTTGCAGCACATGATAGGATGCTGGTGGAATATCTCCCTCCCTACTCACCATTCCTAAATCCAATTGAGGAATTTTTCTCTTCCTGGAGGTGGAAAGTATATGACCGGCATCCACATACCCAAATGGCGCTGCTAGTGGCCATAGATGCAGCATGTGATGACATCACAGCAGAGTTCTGCAGAGGGTGGATTTGCCACTCGAGCATTGCAAGAGATGATATTCGCTGTGATGTAGATGAAACTATGTGGCCAGACAGAGAGGAACGTCTGGATGTGCATGAATGATTTACAGTACTATGTATGTTGTTTGTTAAGTTCCAATATGTACTACAATATTGTTAACAGTCGTGCACAGCTCTACCCAAAGGGAGTTTATGTTTGTTGTAAATAAGGGTGTATTTATTATGTTGCACAATGATGTGAAAAAATTAGAATTGCAAAGAGCATATGCAGTAAAAATGTGAAAAATATTCAGTGTCTTGTACTCAGATACCTCACTAAATACAGTAATGTCTAACTTTACTGTAGTTTTCAAATGGCTGTGCAAATAGTATATAGTGCTGTCTTGAGCATTTTCATGAAGTGTCACCAAAATCTTACTTTTTTGGATTTGATAGAATAAACTGTCATAATTAAAACATGACAAAGCCATTTGACTATCTTGTTTATAAACAGTGGTATCAGGACTTTTCATCATGATGACACTGACACTTTCATTGACATGAATACTTGCTTTTGAGGAATGAGCTATCCATTTAGAGCAAGTGACACGCTTTTGGAGGTTATCAACTAGGTTTTGCAGTTTGTACTAATTGTTTTGAGAAATGCATTGACTGGTGTGTAAATGTAAATAGTGATGTGAGAAATGCACCAAAGCGACTGAGAAAAACTGTAATAGATTGCAGAGGTCAAGCTGGGGTATATAACTTCAATAGGGGCCAAAGTCACCAACGTTCTACAAAATAAACAATCAAAAGGTGCTCACAAAGTTTTTCAGTGCTGAGAACCATTTCCTCAAATATTCTTATAAATCTATAACATTTTAATATTTTTTTAATAATCTAAAGAACCTTTGTCAATTAGTCAGGGTGTACAGGTTTTATTCTGTTCTATAGAAAACACATTTTAGTTACAACGGTTCAGTAACAGATTTTTTATCAAATATTTGAAACATTTGTATAAAGTTAATTTTTCGTTTGAGGTAACCTGCTTAGTGTTTAGTAACAGAAAAAGGAACCATTGGACTTGAATTGTAAACTGTCATCATCATCCGACCAAAAGCTGTTACAACACACCAGTAAGAGAAACTGGTCAGCAATGATTTTTCTTTACCATGATACATTTTATAAGAGGTCATTTATACAACAATATTTTAAATGGCGCCACAACAAATTGAATGTGAATCCTTCTGGACTAGGCAAACATTTTTTTACCTTTATTTGTTAACTTTCATATTAATTTTATTAAACAATTTCGTTTCATTATGATCTACCAACAATATTCTCTTCCTAGCATCAATAAATAAAGCGCGCACGCATGACGACACCAAGTAGGCAAACGTTTTCACTCAATACAGATAGTATTTTGAGGTAAGCTTATACAAAAATAAAAAAGTTCATTTTTATACAAGAATGTACAGAAGTTCTTCGTCAGTTTTCGGTAAATTCTCCATCAGTGGCAGTGCACGCGCTGCGCGTGTATGCACGAGCGCGTATGTCAGTCAGTCAGTGAGCGCGAGAGGAGGCAGCAGTGGCGCATCTCACATAACCGCCGCTGGAATATAACGGCCGCTTAGGATGTGAGCGATTCTCGGCCTCGCCACCGGCCAAAGCCTCCGTTATCCATGACAAACGTATGCGAACAGAGACAACGCGCGCGTGAGGGCGTACGGTACACAGCGGAAAGATAATCGGTATTATTATGAGAAAAGAGGACGGGGTAGTCGGAGCCGTATTTGTTTTGCTCGCGGAGATGAGGCGGGGGGTACCGAGTCGCTACAAAATCGTTGGGCTCCGGCCAAGCAGTGCTCTGTTTTAGCACGTATAAACCGCCGAGCTCGCGTTTCCATCGAACATAGACTCTTTTGAACGTTACGGCTTGTATCACATCAAAATCATGCAGCTGTATCGAGGACATCTGTGAGATTTGCGGGACTGCTGTTGCCGCTGCCATGACAGACGCAGGCTTTACGGCTCAACCGGCTACCGTGCAGGCGGTGTGAGAGAAGCGCGGCCCCAGCTGCAGCAGCACGGCCGATGTGGGCCGCCTTTACCGGGGGAGCTTAAATTTGTAAATACTTATTCGCGTTATTCGTCCTAATCGTTTGCAATCTCAGGGAAAATGTCCTCTCGGTCTGCTTTACCGTCTGCGAACGACCGGAGCACAGATCATGTAAGTGCCTTCATTTACAATTAATGATTATAACAGCCGTTCTTAAATATCCCGAATAAATAAGCATTATTGTTGGGTATTGTATTAGTAGATGCATGGTTTATTTTGCAGCCGGGGTTGAATTCAGGCCTTCAATGATAGATATTGTATATGGGAGGATGGAGAGTCAGTGTGCAGTGGCCCGTTTAAGCGTAGCAGGTTCTTTGGCAAAATGGGCCGCATCCTTGAATGTGCATAACAGCAAACGCATCGCTGCGAAACGCGCAGGCAGCGCAGCCCAGGCCATCCGCATAGTGTAGACATCAGCGCATCGTCTGCGCACTAGCGACACACGCTCACAGCGCAGTGCACGGAATCATAACGCACTTCTCTCACACAGAGCAGTTGTGCTTCATTTGCAGAATTTGCGAGTGAAAATTAAGAAACACTCCTTATTTATAATGAAAAAATGTTTGTGCAGCATGGCATTCTCGAGATATTCTGTCAGGATGGAGTGTGAGAATGCCATTTAAGCGTTTGCTGCGGTTATCTCCATTCGCTTACTTGTTTTAGGAGGATGCTCCATAAAAAGACGCACTGGTTGGCGAGTTGTCCAAGACCTGTATTCGTTTTTATTTTACTATTAAGCAATTTAAATGTCAACAGGCACATCAGTAAATATATATTTTTTGATGTAAAATATAGCTTTCTTTCTGTATGTCTATGATTTATTTATAGACAGTGTTACTTGCATTTTTAAAAAAATGTAAAACGTATATGCATGTGACATTTTCACTCCAATGAATATGGTTGTTGACATTTCAGTGTGGAATTGAGAGCTCAGCTGTTTATTTGGAGAACAATTATCTGACGGTTATTATTTGTAACCCTGTAGCACTCAAAATTGTATTAGCCATCATGTTATTCGAAACCTGTGTATGACTTCATATCTGAGGAACACAAAAGAAGATAAGTTGAGAAATGTCTCAGGTGTTTTGAGTCCATACGATGGAAGTCTATAGAGCCACAATGTTGCTGGAGCACCAACTTTCTTCAAAATATCTTCTTTTGTGTTCTGCAGAAGAAAGAAAATCATACTTTATTGGAATGACATGAGGGTGAGTAAATGGTAAAATCATTTTCATATTTGAGTGCACTATCCCTATTAATCATTTGTCTTGTGACCGATTGATATCGTCCAATTCCTTTTTATCTAATAAAAAACGAATTGACCACAATATAGCCTACCATACAGTATACAAAACAATAGGGCCATTAAAAGAAAGCCAGACCTAGTATGTGTAGGATACTGTAGCTAAACCAGGTTTGTAATGTAGGTTGTAATGTACTGCAGTGAACAACTGAACAGATTTATTTTACACCAACCTGATCTTTCTCAAGGCTACGATTCCTTGAAAAACATTCCTTGAGATACACTATGCTGCTAAAAAATTCCTCCATTTTCATGTGTCAACATGGCTTTACCCTATAGTTACAGCACTTTTGCAGATAGTAAGTGAAAGTGAGAAAGAGTGTATACTGTGAATTGAAGGTAAGGCACAGCGTGTGTGGGGTAGAGCACAGTAAGAGTAGGGCAGGGCACAGTAAGTAATTTATTCAGTCCCTGAGCTGTAATCCTGTGGTCAGCGCTGCTGACGGGGTCCTTGGCACGTTTTAATTTTGTGTGTTTACTCTGGCCTCTAAACGAGGCAGTTGGATCTGTTCGTATCTCTACCAGACTTATGCCTAAGTGTTTAGGTTAGTTTTAAATTGGCTGGTCTGGCAAAGAAGGTTAATCCTGTATTATAGGCAGAATTACTCACCCACACACAAAACATAGTATTATTCAAATGATCATGCATGTCAGTCATCATATTTGACTGTTTCTTTTCTTCCTTTATATGTTTTATTTATTTAAGAAAGAGATGTTTAATGTAATAACTTTGTAAAGAGCTTATCGAAGAGCTTTTTAATTCTGTGCACTGCTAACACTTGTTATTTATGTAAAGTGTAAAATGGGTTCCTTATAAACAGAGTTGCGACACACTGTGATCTCACCGCCCCCTGGTCACTTGGTTCATGGAGCTCTCAATAGTTCCAAACTGTCAGTCTGTTTGAATGGGTTAAAGCAGGATGGACAGTGGATGCAGCTGTATTTGCAAAAAAATCACTACAGTATATGAATCGTTTACAATGTTGATAAAATGTATGATAACATTTTGTCTGACAAGTGATAGAGAGACAGTATTAATCAGTTTTGTGTGTTTAATTTTACTAGGAAGAATGCATAATGTGCAATGCATTAACAGTATGCATGCATTCATGTTTCTTATGCTTCCATCATCATCAGTTCAGGACACACCAATGTTAAATTAAAGTAATTTTTCGATAAAAAATCCATGATTGCAAGTTAAGGCACCACAAAGAACGCTGAAAAATTAACAAGACAAACCATTTCAGTCAGTAAGAGATTGTATTATACAAGGGAGAGGCTAGATAACATTTTATTTAATGAGCAGTCTATATTGACTAGTTTCTAGTTACGGATGTTGACTTATTTGCATACATTTACATGCAGACTGATTGTGTGTGTGTGTGTGTGTGTGTGTCTGTGTGTGTGTGTGTGTGTGTGTGTGTGTGTTAAGAAGCTTAATCAGTGTTACAATCTGGAGCGGTCATTCATTTTCCAATTTCACTACAATCTTCCAGAAGTGCCCTATGGTAAAACAAAAATTCTTTCCATTTCAATGTTAAACCACCAAAATCTGAGCTAACTTCTCGTCAGTCTCCTGGGCTGTCTAAAGCCACCGTCAGACGGCCTGCCAGATTCTTTTCAGATCCTTTTTTTCTTTGCTTCACCACCAAACTGTACTGCCCTGTTCAACCCTATACAATTTCAAATGTAACTAATCATATCAATGCTTTTTTCCCTCTGTCCAGCATGCGTCTCTGGTGGCGAGTCGCTCTGAAAAGGGGACGAATGTGTCAAGTCGTTCACTGGGCGCAAGGTGTCGTAACTCCATGGCCTCTTGCTCAGACGAGCTGCCACATATTGGAAACTATCGGCTCCTTAAAACCATCGGCAAGGGAAACTTTGCTAAAGTCAAACTAGCCCGCCACATCCTCACAGGCAAAGAGGTGAGAGAGAGAGGTGTTTTTTTTTAAAAATAGGTATAATCACAACTCTATTTATTGGTATATATAACTATTTATTTGGATTTATATTCATGAGATCACTTATGCAATGTACTTCTTTGTGTATATTTTTTAAGTGGTCCCACTCAAGTGTGAACATTTCCACACCCACGGTTTCTTTTTATATACCAAACCAGATATAGGGAAATTTTAAACATCTTAGTAGGAAGCAGAAAGCTTTAATAATCTTCAACAATAATAAAATGTAGTTCATGCCTGGAATATTTGAAATTATGAGAAAATATAAGCATAGGAAACATACAATCGTTACATCCTACAATATTTATGAATAGTCAGTCAAATCAAATCTAATCCCTTTATTGTCACTCAGGTGAAAAACCAACATGGCAGAATGACAGATGAGACTAGATATTGTAGATTACAAGTAACTAAAAATTACAATACTTACAATAAACATTTTCCTGTACACATTTACACAATAAACAAGTGTTTAACCATAGTATAACGAATGACACAAAATTTACATATAACTACACAGCAGCAAATGTACTAATAATGTGCATAGTGTACACATAATAATGACACATAATTCACATGTAACTACACATCAGCAAATGTACGCACAATGTGCGTAGTGTCCAGTGATTGGTATGTATTGTGGTATAACAGTAAGACAGTATATACATTGTGTTAGAGTTCTTATTGGTTGTGCATGCTAAAGTGCAGTGCTGATGAGTAGATTGTCGGAGTCAAGAGTTTAAGAGTTTTGACTCGTTTCTATACATGCCAGACCCTAATGAAAAAACAACTTAAACCAACAAGATGTTGAGCTGGTCAGCCAGCTACTGTAGTGTCCTAGCCTGACAAGTTGAAAAGTGGCCAAAATCTCCTTGCAAACTGCAAAAACAGACCTTATCAATTTGACCTAGTTAACAACCCTAGATTGGTTTAACATAGAATGACAGTTGCATTTAGATGATGAGTCCTTCCCCTAAATTGTGGATCTTTGTGTACGAATAAAGGTGTTACACCCACATTATGATAAATCTTAACAAGGTATTTTGGTAACACTTTACATTCAGGTTCCGTTCATAAAGCATTTATTAATGTGTTCATTAATAATTCATTTACAAATGGATTATAAAGCAATTATAACTGCATAAATAACAGGGGGATTCTAACAGCCAAATAGTGAGCCATTTTTAACCATTTTTATGTTATAAATGCTTAATAAGTGTGTTTATTCATTATTTATGTGCAAAAGCAGATTCATTATTATCTTGATGTTGTTCGCAAAATAGGCTGTCAGACGAGAGACTGTAAAGTGTTATGTTGGTTTTTCTTATTATTGTATATTTCATATCTTATGTCACTTTTCAAACCATGTTACTTACCTGATCTGATTCCGAATGTCTCACGGTGCCCTACAGAATGCCTTCATATCATGATGCTTATCCAAAGCAGTCTTGCTTACCAAGATAAATTCATCAAACTTTTGATCACTTTTTAACACTTAATGCAAAAAGGTTGTTTTTGATGTTTTATTAATGACTCAAGTACATCCAATAGCTAAACAAAACCAGAAAACGTTTATTGATTTTTTTTAATTGTAGAAACAGAATGATTGCTCACAAGGCTACATCTCTGATGTGAATCATACATTTAGAAATATTGACAGCCCATGAAAGTACACTTTAAAGAAAAGTGGATGTCAACTTTTTTTCAATTCAACTTTTTTTATTCACTCAGTCATAACTGCTTTATAATGCATTTGTAAATGATCATTAATCATTTATAAAGGGAGCCTTAATATAAAGTGTTCTTCATACACTATTGATATTGGCTATGAATAAAACTATTTCCATTCCATCTTACCATTTGTTGCTGAATAAAGAATATCAGAGACATAAGCTGCATGGATAGTGGCCCCAAAAATATATAGTTGATTCTGTATTACTTTTGTTGTTTGGTGAAATCCGACAAGAACACTTCTGAATGAAGTAAAATAAAAAATAAAATTATAATAATCTAATGAATCATCCAATAATAAAGATTCATTCACAAACATGTTTTAGTAAGTTGTAATGAAGAAGAGTTTAAAACGGTTTCCATTTCCATTCCATGGGTCTGTATCTGATGTATGGACATTACATATGTTTTGGATTCCTGATGCTGTAAAATGACTAACTTTGTATTGTATATTTAGGTTGCAATAAAGATTATTGACAAAACTCAGTTGAATCCAACCAGCCTACAAAAGGTAAGACTTTCATGTACATACATAGAAATTTGTAAAGATTGTACATATAAACAATTAATGAAAAAAAATACATATAAAAAAGAAGCACCACATATTAAACAGCTCATTGTGTTGTTTTATTGGGCTTTTTCAGCACTTGAGTTCTTTAAAACTATTGCAGTGTTTTTTCAGAGCGATCATTTAGCGTCTGTGTTGAGTCTGCGCTGTGCTGTTCACCAGTGACTCATCAGTCTTGCAATAAATTATTGCTTGCCTTCGTTCTTCTCATCACTCTAATGCTGTTTAATTCAGTTCTATGTAATGCATTGATATACTCTACACTTCTGGATTTAAACAGAGTTGTGAAATCAGTGTTTTATTTTATATTCAGTTTGCCTCACGTGGGACTCTTTAACAGTTAATCGTTTATAATTGTATTTCTCTAAATATCTATGTATTTCTACGGTATACAGTAGATATCTTTTTATTTGTACACTAAACTTTATTTATTAAATTATTAAATTAATTGTATTCCCGATTCTCTTGACTTACACTGTTATGTCTTTAAATCTGCTCGTAGGTAGTCTTGTTTCCAAAATGCATAATTTGTTTGTGTGGTTAGTGTATATGTTGGAGAAGAGAGGTCGACAGCTGCAGTTCTCCACAGGCCCAGAGTTCCCAACTGTGATTCAATCTCAGTGTTGTAACACACACACAATTGATTTTACACAAACAGAAACCACCCTTATTGAACATAAGTCACGTTTGGCTTTTTGATCAGTCATATGGCACAGTGTTGTTGTAGTAAAGGTAGAATCACAGTTCAGTGGACCATTTGCTTAACAAAACAAGTGTTTGTCCTAACCACACTTTCTTGGTCAGATGTTTAAAGATGCTTTTCTAGATACGTAGATGTTTAGTATGAGAAAATATAACAGTTTATGTTGACAGTCCATAGAAAATAAACCTTATGGTTTTCACAAAGTTGCAAAGTGTTATCCTGTGCCCTGCACCTTAAGGGATGTGTAGTTGATGATAGTTATTTTACTGCTAAATACATTTACCATGAAGTTATAGCTGACAACATAGTAATGTTTTTACAGGTTAAATACAATCTTGAATGTTGTCTGGACAATTCATTTTATACACATTCTATGTACTGTTACCGAGCCCTGCACATGACATGCAATTTCTTTTTAATTATATATAATTACCACAGTTTATAATACGTTCCCTCGTTTAAGGTAAATCCTACTCATGTTTTATTAATTCCTGCTCGCCACGACAAAGCTGCGATGAGAGCGCATCTTTGATGATGTTTATTGACTTTCAAATCATGAGCATAAAACAATTAGACTGGACGGTGATCGGGAACCTGTTCAAACTGATTTATCTTAAAAAATTAAACATAAGCATGATTTACCTAAAATGAGGGGAGGGATTAATAAAAACGTACTCACATATTAATAAACATTGGGAAAAAATTCTTACTCATCGCCACAATACAGTCATTTTTTGTATGTCATGTGCATAGCTCAGTATGCAGTATGACAAGGAACGGTTTCATCTATAATACAACAATTACTGGTCATTTGACCATTTTCTGATGCAACAGTCTTGTGTGATGAAACACCAGACACACGAAGAACTGATGGCTGTATTACCCAGAATCTCTGTAAATTTGATTTGGTCTTTTCTAATTCTAATTCTAATGTCTTAAAGCTAACTTGAACATCAAACTTTTGAAAGGACACTCAAATGAATTTTTTTTAAAAGCTTTGTTGTGTTTTCATTGGCTTTGGTATGTTTTAGCAATATATTGTGCCTAAGGGCCATGAGAGAACAAGGCAATGTAATGGGTTTAAAGGGAAAAGATTGAGTAAAGGCAAGGCAAGTTTATTTATATAGCACATTTCATACACAAGGGCAATTCAAAGTGATTTACATAAAATGATTGACAGAAAGAAATAAGCTTTAAAATTCAAATAATTTAAGATCACAAATACTTTTTAAGATTTTAAGAAACAATAAAACAGCAATAAAATTGATTAAAAATGTGAGTGTATATATAAAAAGAATGAGAGCAAAATAAAAATAAATTAGAAATAGAAGTGCAGTTGATGTAAAGCAGCACAGTGCTCATGTTGTGAATGCACAGCTAAACAAGTGTGTTTTTTATCTGGATTTAAAAGTAGCTACTGTTGGTGAACGTCTGATTTCTTCTGGAATCAGATTCCAGCTACGGGTGGCGTAATGACTAAACGCTGACTCGCCCTGTTTTGAATGAACCCTTGTTATATCTAACTGACTTGATCCTGATGATCTGAGAAGTCTGTTTGGTTTATATTCTATGAGCATATCTGAGATAACTGGTAACCAGTGTAAGGACCTGAGGATTGGAGTGATATGCTCATATTTTTTGGTTCTGGTCAGAATCCTGGCAGCAGCGTTCTGAGCTGCAGCTGTCTGATGGTCTTTTTGGGAAGACCTGTATGGAGTCCACTACAGTAATCCACCCTGCTGGTGATGAAAGCATGGACTAGTTTCTCTAAATCTAAACCTCGTCTTTTCCTGCTTCAGTAAAATAAACATTACAGTGACACTTTAAAACATGAGAGGTGTAGAGGCAGAAATACATGCATGTATATTGGGGCATTTAGCCAGGGATGAAATTTAAACACGGATGTTTGTTTAAAAATCAGATTAGACTGCATGTCATGGGTGGTCAATCAGAAATTAGATTGATGGAGGTCTGGGCTTCTTGATGTGTATGTGTGTTGTGTTTATGTGTATGCATTCATGTGGACGTGCATGTACACGTGTATGTGTCATCTGAGAATGTCAATCAGAGAAATGTAGGTTGTGACCTTTTCAAATCCATCACCTTGGAACACGTGCCTGTTGGATGTATCATGCGACAGATGCAGATTATCCCTCTGGAACAGGTGCAGGACTCCATACCGGGGTTTCCATAGCAACATGATTTTACTATTGGTTACTCCTTATGGGTTGAGAAAGAGAAACTAAATATTGAAGAAACGAGTATAAAAAATGTGGATGTATGTTTATATTGAGTTTTCATATGTTCGGAAGATAAAAACCAATGAATTTTTTACGACTTTTCTCGCACTGGTGTGTTTCTCTTGCAGCTGTTCAGAGAGGTGCGGATTATGAAGACGCTCCACCACCCCAACATAGGTAAGGTGCAATGAAGTGCAACAAATGCTTCTTTTATATTAATTTCCTTTAGATAGGGGTCAACTTTCCAAAATCATTTCAAAACTACACTTATGTGTTACAGTGCAACTCTTCGAGGTTATTGAAACTGAGAAGACGCTTTATCTTGTGATGGAATATGCAAGTGGAGGTAAGTCGTGCAGTTTGTACTTTTTCCGCAGAAGACACCTTTATGTAATAATCTGTGTGTTTACTTATAAGGTTCCTTATCCTTGCTTCTGAAAACTGCTGGGATGCTCAGTGGTTTGGCAAAATGATACCTTAACCTAATACTTCCGGGTGCAACTGTGATCTTTAGATACTTTTCACCTGTGCTTTTCCAGGTGAGGTGTTCGATTACCTGGTGTCTCATGGGAGAATGAAGGAGATTGAGGCTAGAGCCAAATTCAGACAGGTGATATGTTTACACCACAACGCAGGACCAGTGATCAAGAAGTTTCGCTGTTACATCCCATTTATGCTGTAGTTTTACAGTTTCATTCGTTTTTTATTTGTTTCAGATTGTGTCGGCTGTTCATTACTGTCACCAGAAGAATATAGTTCACAGAGATCTGAAGGTATAAACTGAAATCTTAATGATGACTGAGGAGAATATGTACGGGTTGAAAGGAGTATTTGAGGTTCTTCCATGTCAAAAGTACTGGTACTTCTAAACAAATATGAAAGACTAAAGTTGGACAGATACTGTCTTTATGACCGAGTTTTAGTTCCTTGTACGTTGTTTTGCGTACAAACAGTCAAATGCAAATCTTGTTGCAAATGTTGGTGAGGTATTAATGCAGATAGCTGCATAGGTGTTTTAAATATAAGTAGGGGCATAAGGTAATAGACAAATTGTATTAAATTAGTGGATTTGGATTAAGTCCAATGTGCCTGTTCCTGTCATTCAACAAGCAAAAAATAGAGCCCCTTAGAGAGACATGTGTATGTGAGATTTCAGGTCTTTTTCATGTCTTTTTAAGCTTTTTGCTTTATTAATGAAATAGGTATTGACTTCAGAATTGTTGGGATCATTGCAGCTCTACAATCTAGTATTTTGTTTCAGCATCTGTTATGTTTTGTCCTTCACACAGTTGCCATCTTAATTATTTTTTCACTCTCCTTTATTCATTCGTGTCTTTGTTTTATAGGCTGAAAATTTGCTGCTGGATGCAGATTCTAATATAAAGATTGCAGACTTTGGCTTTAGTAATGAGTTTACACTGGGGAATAAGTTGGACACGTTCTGCGGTTCCCCGCCTTACGCAGCTCCAGAGCTCTTTCAAGGCAAGAAGTATGATGGGCCAGAGGTGGACATCTGGAGTCTGGGAGTAATCCTCTACACACTGGTCAGCGGGTCTCTTCCTTTTGATGGACAGAACCTCAAGGTACAGTTAGTCCAGTCTTCATCAATTCTTACCTATTTAAAAAAATCCAGCACAGCAGAAACGTTACAGTAACATATTGTTGTACTCATTTGCTGTGAAATAGAAATAGTAATGACACCAACAATTCTATGCATGTCATTCACATTAACATGGTTTGCTATTTGGGTTCTAACATTTGTAACAAATTTCTTTGTCTTTAATTCATTTTGACCCACTCAAATTTACTTTATGAAGCAATTCTTTAACCAATTTATACATTTATCAATTAACACTTTCTATTCTACCATTTTTGCAGGAGCTGCGTGAGCGCGTGTTGAGGGGAAAGTATCGTGTGCCCTTCTACATGTCCACAGAGTGTGAGGGGATCCTGCGCAGATTTCTTGTGCTAAATCCCTCCAAACGTTGCACTCTAGAGGTACAGATCGAAACACACACAGACACATTATACTGTACAAATTGTAACATTCTGTGACATTTCTATCACACATTATCTTATCAGCAAAATTTCTGACGAAAATTCTCTTTGAGTTCATACGTGATCAAACAGTCCGTTTGAAAGAGATTACTAGCAGTGTTGAATAGAAAAAATTGAAGATTTTTCTGTAAAGTCTTTGTATTCCGTAGTGTATTGGGTATAATTTGAAGAAATTTGAGCTTTCCTGAGGTTCTGTGGTTAGAGCATGGCACTAGTAACGCAAAGGTCATTGGCTCGATCCCAGTGGATTGCACATAGTCAGAAATAGATGTATAATACATTGCAATACAAGTCGCTTTGGATAAAGTGTCTGCCAAATGCATTAATGTAAATATAAACTATTTGAACTGAGATAATTCAACCAAAAAAAATTTGTCATCATTTATTCATCCAGCTGTTGTTCAAAAAAATGTCAAGAAGTGGTTTTGTGTTCATAAAATCAATGGGGGCAATATTGTTTGTTTACCAACAAACTTCGAAATATCTTCTTCTGTATTGTGCTCAAGAAAGTCATACTGGTTTGATATGACAAGAAGGTGAGTTATGATGACAAAATTGTATTTTTCTGGTTGAATTATGCCTCAAAGGAAATCAGAAAATACTGTATGTCTATGGAATCTCTGACGTCAAATGACAAGCTGTGATGTTTATGCCTATTCAGTATCCTGTATTCTTCCCACAGCAAGTGATGAAGGACAAGTGGATGAATACAGGGTACGAGGGTGAGGACCTAAAGCCCCACATTGAGCCAGTGGAGGACTACAGTGACGCCAGCCGCATTGGTGAGCATCTGTTTTAGTCATAGTTTGCTTACAAAGATTTCTGTAAAAGAAAAAAAACGTTTCTGAAAGTATGTCTTTCTTCTCTCTTTCTATAGAGATTATGGTCGGCATGGGTTTTACCACAGAAGAGATTAAAGATTCTTTACTCAGTCAGAAATATAATGAAGTCACGGCTACATATCTGTTGTTGGGCCTTAAGACAGAGGTAACACACTTCTAAGTTGTATTTATTTCCAGGAATGGATGAAAATCAAACAAGATCATCAATTTATCCATCACCCTAAATTCTTGCTTGGTACAACTTGAGAATGTGACATTGTTGCTATGGTTACAGGATGCCCCTGAGTCCCGAGTGAGTGGCAGTATGACGTTGCCACGGGCGCGACCGAGCCCAATTACCAACGGAACCAACAAACACTCCTCTTCTTCATCATCTTCACACAGCAAGACTCAGCGCAGTGCCTCTACCTACCATCGCCAGAGACGGCACAGTGACTTCTGTATGAGACTCTCAATGAAGCTTGAACTTTGAACAGAAATGTATGAAGTACTCTAGTGATACTAGTTCTTTGCTGTAATAATCTTTTCATGTACAGGTGGTCCCAGCATGCCTGTGATGCACCCTAAGCGCAGCCCGACCAGCGGCGGAGATCGCGAGCTACGCGAGAGCCGTATGCCACCACGGAAGGCCAGCTGCAGTGTAATGGGCAGTCGGACCCTCCCTCCATCCAGCCCGATGGTCAGCACAGCTAACAACCCCAACAAGGCAGAGATACCAGACCGGCGCAAAGAGATGACGGCCACCACCGTAAGAGATAGGGAATGAGGGAGGCTGGGAGGGTTTGGAAAAGACTTTGGAAAGAGGGAAAACATCATAAAATGTGTATTAATATGATATTTTGTAATGTTGATTTAAAGAAATGTTGTTTGTTGCAGAATAATATCCCAGGAAGTACTATGACCCGCAGGAATACTTACGTATGTACAGATCGTACCAGCACTGACCGCCACTCGCTGCTGCAGAACGGCAAAGACAACAGGTGACAAAAACACTCAAATATAGGCACTCAATGAAATTTTTACTCACCAGGGGTCCGTTTCAGAAAGGAGGTTTTGTGAAAACTCTGAGTATATTAACCCTGAAATGAGGTAAACTCTGAGTTTTCTGTTTCAGAATGCGAGGTATGTCAAACCCGAGAAATCTGGGTAACTCAAGCCCGTTTCTGAAAGAGAGGTAACTTATACTCAGAGTCAGTAACCATAGTAACTTACTCTGTGAACCTGTCCTGGTCGGGAGCAGATTTTCTTTGGTAAACCCAGAGATCTTTCCATCTCCTCCCCCTTTTAAAAGCTCAAGTGGTGTACCTCATTCATTCATTAATACAGTCATTCATGGCACACATTTTAATAAACAAAGAGATCTTCTCAGTATCTTAAATGTCATATGTGCTTTATAGAGGATTCTGCATGTGAAGAGGCTGCAATAATAAAGAGCAATTTAGGACAGGAGTGGGATTTTGTCATTTAACTGTGCATTTTTATTGAACTGATTTCTTTACAGTGAATTAGATATAGCAAAACACATCATCCATCCTTACATCAATAACATCAGCCATCATGGACGCGTATTACATCAGAGCATAATCTTTCCCTTGCTTTTTCTCACTAATTATTTTTTATTGATACATTTATCCATTTATGAATTTTCAGCACATTAGTAAATCCACTGTATGCTAAGCATCCTGCCGACATGTTGGGATTTTTTGGGGGCCGTTTCCATGGTTTATCATAATATCAGAGCTCCATTGATCATGTTGTGATGCAAGCGCTTAATTCAATGTAAGTCTACGCGGAGTTGATAGACTCAAATCAGCTGTTCTGAAACCAAAAACTTTCACATCTTGGTGTAAATCAACTCAGAGTTCACATTTTAACTCTGTGTTGGTTAAACCTCCTTATTGAAACGGGCCCCAGGTCAGTGTCTGCCTCATATTCACTCTGTTTCTGTCTCCCCTCAGCTCTCTGTCTCATCGCCTCCCCCCAAGCTCTCCCTCCACACTCAGTATTGTCGGAGCAGGCGCATCCTCGTCTTCCTCAGGCGAGCGCTGTCGACTGACACGTGGATCCACCATCCGTAGCACCTTCCACGGGGGTCAGCTCCGTGACCGTGTGCCGGCCACCTATGGACCTCCACCCACATCGCCCACCCTCAGCCATGACGCTGGAGCCTTGCCGCCAAACGCCCGCAGCCGGGCCACTTCTAACCTGTTCACCAAGCTCACCTCCAAACTAACACGCCGGTAAGGACGGAACTGTAAACACACACACCCATTGTAGAAATAAATACGAAAATACAGAATAAGTCCAGCAGTGAATTTAAACAAAGATTTACACGTCACATAGTGGAAGTGATGTAATGTGTCTCTGAAATGAAAGAGATGTTTCAGGTCCACATATAAGTGATCCTTAAATAGCTAAATCTTGAGTTCTATCGTTCCAATGACAAGGGAATTATAACTTACAGTGAAACAAAATGTTGTTTAGGTTTATTTATATAATATGTAATATTGACAGTGTATAATAGGTATTTTGTCCTGTTGACATTGGAATGAAGATGTACATTCGAGACAGCCAGCCCAGGTCACTTGCAGCCAGCCCAGGTATTGAGTCACTTGCAGCATCAGGATTCAGTCTCCCTTGAAACAGTAACTGGACAAATAAAAATGAGGTCTTAAGGACTGGACTGTAAAAAATTATTCTGTGTTGTGGTAGATTTCATGAAATTAATTCAGTCTTTACTAAATTCAGTGTGCCCCTGTTTTTTATCTAAAATATTAGTTAAAATAATAGAAACAATCTTGGAATTCTAAATGCACAAATTAAATATAACTGCAAGCAGTAATCATCGGGTTCGAGCAGTCTAAGGGGACTAAGGTCGACTGCCTTCGCTGACTACGGTCAGGAATCGCACCATAACACATCCGCAACGGATGACACTTACCCATATCCAGAAAAATGAAAGAAATGGTCAGCAACGGTTAATACAGACCACGCATGCTTACACTCATATGCAGGTTTAAACAGATAAGGGACGAGTGAAATTAACCAATTCTCATGTCTCTACGATGTTCTGTTCCAGAGATATAGGTCTAGCTTAATGGTTGCTAAGTTAACCTGTTTAGTTGCTATGGATGTGGCATGGCACCTGCCATACATTATGATAGACGTGTATACATTTTTTTTAAGGCTTAAGGCCAGGAGCATCTTAAATAGATACATTGATTCACATTCATAATATTCTAGAATGCCATGGCATTTAAATTATGCTTAATTTTATACAAACACCTCACATAATACAATATACCCCATTTTGATGTTTGCTTTGAACTTCAGGAAGTCATGTTTACCATGTCTAAATGCCTAAATTTATTGAGCTGCTGCCATGTGACTGGCTGAGTAGCAATTTGGGTTTACATGCAATTAAACTGGTTTTATCTAATAAAGCTGTGTTATATATATATATCAACACTCATCTTAAAAGCAAGCAGACATGTGCTATATTTATAGATGTGTAAATATGGAGCAACGTTTAATGTGTAATACATTATATTTCTAACACTGTCTTCCTGTGAGACACATTTCATTACACACACATGCACACTCTCGATCACACAAGACACACAGAACTATACAGTGCATTCAAACTCATATGATACAGAGGGAAATGATATCCATAAACACACACGCACACTACACACCTTTATCCTGCACATATTTATCGTTCCTTTAGCAAAGCTACATGCATTGTGATCTGGTGACTCTATAAGAAAGCCATCGAAATGAATGTCTCTTCCTATGAGCATCACATTTTGCATGCTTGTTAAGTGTTATAATATGTATAATAGTACTACATGGCAAGTCAGTTGGATTATTTATTAAGGAGTATCGACATATAACATACTCGTTTCACGCTAATATAATAAAGGACCCTGTTATGGTCACAAAACAAAAAAAAACTCAACATGATTTTGATGATTATTGACCTAGAGAGTCCAAAGAAATGAACTGAGGTGGAAATTTTGAAATTGCTTGAAAATCCTTGAACAAGTTTGAAAAAGTAGTTTTTTAAATCATCACCAATAACTCACAAACCATTTGATAGACATCAATGGTTCAAGAGGCAAAGTTGTTATGAATAAGGAGATCTATCGTTTGATATCAATAGTTTGTGTATTACTCAAATGTCACGTGACGAACAGTTGTCTAGGCCACCAAAAGACATGTGCATTTTGCCATTTTTATTATTATAGCGCCACCTAGTGTCCAAACGCCACGTTCTTTTTTATGTGACATCCTAGTGATGGTCTCCAGATATTTCCTGAGCCCCTTGCTGAAATGTTAAACCGTTGTTGATTTGAGGCCATTTAAATGTGATAGGCTCCGCCCATTTTTTTATTTTGGGGCCCCTAAGCGATCGTGAAAGGAAATTTCAACTTTTTTTGATAATTATTTACCTTCACACTCCACACAAGTCATCTACATTGGTTTGGGTCTGATCGGTCAAAAACTCAGGGACAAGTTTGCGAAGAAAGGTTTCTATCAATATCTGCGATAACTCACAAACCATTTGATCGACAGAAGTTGTTCTAGAGGCAAAGTTGTTTAGAATAAGGAGATCTATCATATAATACAAATAGTTTGGTTATATGTCAAGTGTCACATGATACACAAATGTTTAAGCACTACTAAAGCGTTACTTCGCCCCCCGGTGGCCAAATGAGTTCACATTTCTTACAGACCTTAAGGACCTTGAGATGAATAAGCCCAGCGAGTGTCGTTTTGATCGGCCTCCGTTTACCCGGTGTAATGAGTGCTCAAAATTCATTGGCCAATGGCGGCCATGTTTTTTGACATACGTCAATGTCCTTTTAGATATTCATGAAGCATGAGACAAAGACCCACCATACCAATTATCAAGTCATTCGGGCAAAGGGTTGCGTAGTTATAGCCATTTTCTAGCTCATTCAAATTATAGCGCCACCTAGTGGCCAAACGCCACATTTTTTTTATTATAACTCCGGACTGAGGGTCTACACATATGTTCCAAGCCCCATGAAGATATCTCAAACAGTTCACGAGTTATGGCCATTTTAGCTAAATATGCCACTTCCGGTTTGGACGTTTTAGCGCCACCTAGCGGCCGTGAATGGAAAATTCAACTTTTTTTCGATAACTATTTACATTCACAGTCCACAGAATTCATCATTGTTGGTTTGGTTTCGATAGGGCAAAAATCCAGGGACTAGTTCATTTTTTTTTTTTTTCATAAAATGCAAATTAGCGAAAAAATTTGCATACCGGAAATGAAATCGGAGATATACGTTTTTTAAGTTTTGAGCCAGTGATTACACTGATATAAGACACTTGGGTGTGCGACCAATGGTTTAGGAGTATAAGGCGCAAACGCGCTTTTCATCGTTGTAGCGATTCACCTATGGGCCGATTTGGCTGGCTCCGTGTATCTGAGTAGCGACAAGGACTACTACCATCTGACCAAGTCTCAGCTCTGTCGGTCTTACGGTTTGGGCTGCAGCATCAGTTTTAGGGCAGAATAATAATAAGAATTAAAGCTGCAAGCAGCCTTTAAGCGGGTTTCGAGAATTTGCGCCATTCAATGCAGTTATGCATCCACGAACAGGCTAAGGGGTCAAACCCCAATGAACCCACGATGGATCAAAGTCCCACACACAGAAAAATTATAGAAATGATCAGTATCACCTCAAAGTAGCGTTGCATGATTATACACTCATGACTAGCTGTTTTCCCTTAATAAAAACAACAAAATAAACTTATTCAAAGTTGGTTGGTGTCAGGTAATGGTGTCATAAAATACTGCCTGCAGGTGTAGCCTTTGTCCCCTAGCAGGATTCCATCATAGTCACCTGTATAATAGAAAAGTGCAGTTCTGTTAGGCCCAAAAAGGCCCAAAATTAGTAATCCAGTTAGTTTGTAAAGTCTATTTGACTTGTCACGTCCAAATAATGTGCATAACTCTCTGAAGATACTTGAGTCGTGCACAGAGCCTGGCCATTTCGCTACCACATTTATAATGTGGAACATAGTCACACACCATCTAAGAGATTTGTTGTATAATTGAATACATTCCCTTGAATAATTATCAAACTAAATGTTATGAATGTTTACTGGCATGGTCATTTCATAATCTTTATGATCAATTATAATGTACCTGCAATAGAGAATTTTGAAATTGCTTAAAAAAAATCAAAGAACTAGTTAGCAAAAGTCAGTTTTAAACACCATCACCGATAACTCGTGAACCGTTTGTGTGACATCAATGAATCAAGAGGCAAAGTTGTTCAGAATGAAGAGGAGGACTATTAAATGATATCATTAGTTTGTGTAAGTGTCAAATGTCATGTGATACACAATTGTTTAAGATATGAGATACACGTCAATTTTACTGTTTTAGCGCCACCTAGTGTCCAAACGCTACCTTCTTTTGTACGTGACCTTGGAGTGATGGTCTACACATATGTTCCGAGCCGCATGATGATATGTTAAGCCATTCTGGATTTATGGCCATTTTAATGTGATAGGATCCGCCCATTTTAAGTTTTGGCATCCCTAAGCAATGGTGAAAGGAAATTTCAACTTTTTTTCAATGATTATTTACATTCACACTCCACAGATGTCATCTGCATTGGTTTGGTTCCGATTGGTTGAAAAACCAAGGACTAGTTCGCGAAAGTAGGTTTTGACATCATCAGCGATAACTCAAAAACCGTTTGATTGACAGAAGCGTGTCAAGAAGCAAAGTTGTTCAGAATGAGAAGAGCTATCATATGATACCAATAGTTTCTGTATATGTCAAATGTCACGTGATACACAGTTGTTTATGCACTCCAAAAGCGTTATTTCGCCCCCCGGTGGCCGAATAAGTTCACGTTTCTTATAGACCTTCAGGACCATGAGTCGAACAAGTCCAGCAAGTGTCGTTTCGATCGGCCTCAGTTAACCCGGTCTAATGAGTGCTCAAACTTCGTTGACCGTTGGCAGACATGATTTTTGAGAAACGCCAAAGTCCTTTTATACAGTCAAGGTTCATGACACAAAGACACACCATAACAAATAATTAGTCGATCGGGCAAACGGTTGGTTAGTTATAGCCCTTTTCGAGTTCTTTGCTATTATAGCGCCACCTAGTGGCCAAACACCGAGTTTTTTTTATTGTGACCCCGGACTGAGGGTCGACACATATGGTCTAAGCCCCGTGAAGATATCTCAAACCGTTCTCTAGGTATAGCCATTTTAATGAAATAGGCTACTTCCGGGTTTGACGTTTTGATGCCCCCTAGCGACCCTGAATCGAAATTTCAACTTTTTTTCAATGAATATTTACATTCACACTCCACAGAATTTATCAGCGTTGGTTTGGTTCCGATCGGGCAAAAATCCAGGGACTAGTTCATTTTTTTTTTTTTTTCTAAAATGCAAATTAGCGGGAAAATTTGCATACCGGAAATGAAATCGGGGATATACGTTTTTTAGGTTTTGAGCCAATGATTACAATGATATAAAACACTTGGGTGTGCGACAAACGGTTTAGGAGTAACGAGCACAAACGCGTTACGCATCGCTGTAGCGCCACCTATGGGCCGATTTGGCTGGGTCACTGTATCTGAGTAACCTGCACAGATACAACCAACTGACCAAGCCTCAAGTTTCTACGATTTACGGTTTGGGCTGGGCGACCGGTTTTAAGGCGGAAAAATAATAATAATAAGAATAATTAAAGCTGCAAGCAGCATTTAGCGGGTTCGAGCGATTTAAGGCATCTAAGGTACGTCTGCCATCGCCGACCAGTTTCAAGAATCGCACCATAACAGATCAAGGACGGACGACACTCTAGCGCACCAAGTAAAATGTCAGAAACGTTTAATACAGTTGCAGAGATATAGATCTTGCTAAAAGGTTGCTAAGCTAATCTGTTTGGTTGCTATTGGCGTGGAATGGCACCTGCCAATTAATAACACATTAAACCACAAGTCATGCGAAACAACTCCAGTGTTTCCGCGATGCTCTATTGCAGAGATGGAGGTCTAGCTTCATGGTTGCTAAGTTAACAGTTTAGTTGCTATGGATGTGGTATGGCACCTGCCAATTGATATTACATTAAGTCACAAGTGAAATTAACCGAACCCCTGTGTCTCTACAATATTCAACTGCAGAGATATAGGTCTGTGTAAATGATTGTTAAGCTAATCTGTTTAGTGGCTATGGGCATAGCTTGTCACCTTCATATTATAATACACTTTTCCATGAGTAGAACAAAGCAACTTCTTTGTCTCTATGACATTCTATTGCAGAGATATTGGTCTTTTTTAATTTAATGCATATTTTTCAAAATAGCCTCTTTTGTGTTTTGAAGAATTAAAATTGAATTAAAATTTAGGACCATTTTAAATGGATACATTGATTCATATTCATGAATACATTGTGGTCAGTAAGACATTGACATTGTCTGCAATAATATTTTAGAAGGCCGTGCCATTTAAATTATGTTTCTTTGGTAGACGCGCCTCACATGATATATCCCATTTCTTCTCAAGTTTGATGTTTGGTTTGAACTTCAGGAAGTCCTGTTTACCATGTCTAAATGCCTAAATGCATTGGGTTGCTGCCATGTGACTGGCTGAGTAGCAATTTGGGTTTACATGCAATTAAACTGGTTTTATCTAATAAAGGTGTGTTGTATATATATATATCAATACAGCATCATAAAAGCAGCCAGACATGTGCTATATTTATAGATGTGTAAATATGCAGCAACGTTTAATGTGTAATACATTATATTTTTTAACACTGTCTTCCTGTGAAACACATTTCATTCCACACACATGCACAGTCTCGATCACGCAAGACACACAGAACTATACTGTGCATTTACACTCTTATGATACAGAGGGAAATGATACCCATAAACATACACACATGCACACTACACACCTTTATCCTGCACACATTTATCGTTCCTTAAGCAAAGCTACATGCATTGTGATCTGGTGACTCTATAAGAAAACCATTGAAATGAATGATATTTCACCTTTTTATCATTTATGAAGGAATGCCTCTTCCTATGAGCATCACATTTTGCATCCTTGTTAAGTGTCATAATATGTATAATAGTACTAAATGGCAAGTCAGTTGGATTATTTCTTAAGGAGTAGCGACCTATAACATACTCGTTTCACGCTAATATAATAAAGCACCCTGTTATGGTCACAAAACTAAAAAATACTCAACATATTTTTGATGATTATTGACCTAGAGAGTCCAAAGAAATGTACTGTGGTGGAAATTTTGAAATTGCTTGAAAATCCTTGAACAAGTTAGCAAAAGTAGGTTTTTTACATCATCACCAATAACTCACAAACCATTTGATAGACATCAATGGTTCAAGAGGCAAAGTTGTTATGAATAAGGAGATCTATCGTTTGATATGAATAGTTTTTGTATTAGTCAAATGTCACGTGACACAGAGTTGTCTAGGCCACCAAAAGACATGTACATTTAGCCATTTTTACTGTTATAGCACCACCTAGTGTCCAAACGCCATGTTATTTTGTATGGGACCTCGGAGTGATGATCTACATATATTTCCCGAGGCATATGATGATATGTTAAGCCGTTCTGGATTTATGGCCATTTAAATGTGATAGGCTCCACCCATTCTTTTATTTTGGCGCCCCTAAGCGACCGTGAAAGGAAATTTCTACTTTTTTTCAATAATTATTTACAAACACTTCCCACAGAAGTCATCTGCATTGTTTTGGTTCCGATCGGTCGAAAATCCAACGACTAGTTTGCGAAGGTAGGTTTTTGACCTCATCAGCGATAACTCACAAACTATTCGATTGACAGAAGTTGTTCCAGAGGCAAAGTTGCTCAGATAGAAGAGTACTATCCTATGATACCAATAGTTTCTGTATATGTCAAATGTCACGTGATACACAATTGTTTAAGCACTCCTAAAGCGTTATTTCGCCCCCCGGTGGCCGAATGAGTTCACATTTCTTACAGACCTTAAAGACCATGAGACGAATAAGCCCAGCGAGCGTTGTTTTGTTCGGCCTCCGTTAACCCGGTCTAATAAGTGCTCAAACTTCATTGGCCAATGGCGGCCATGTTTTTTAAGATACGCCAATGTCCTTTTAGATATTCATGTAGAATGAGACAAAGACACACCATACCAAATAATAAGTCAATCGGGCAAACTGTTGCGTAGTTATGGCCATTTTGTAGCTCATCCAAATTATAGCGCCACCTAGTGGCCAAACGCAGGATTCTTTTTACTGTGACCCCGGATTGAGGGTCTACACATATGTTCCAAGCCCCATGAAGATATCTCAAACAGTTCAGGAGTTATGGCCATTTTAGTTCAATATGTTACTTCCGTTTTGGACATTTTTGCGCCCTCTAGCGATGGGGGATGAAAATTTCAACTTTTTTTTAATAATTATTCATATTCACACTCCACAGAACTCATCAGCGTTGGTTTGGTTCCAATAGGGCAAAAATCCAGGGACTAGTTCATTTTTTATTTTTTTCATAAAATGCTAATTAGCGAAAAAATTTGCATACCGGAAATGAATTCGGAGATATACATTTTTTAAGTTTTGAGCCAGTGATTACTCTGATATAAAATACTTGGGTGTGCAACAAACGGTTTAGGAGTAACATGCGTAAACGCGTTTTTTATCGCTGTAGCGCCACCTATGGGTCGATTTGGCTGGCTCCGTGTATCTGAGTAGCGACAAGGACTACAACCATCTGACCAAGTCTCAGCCCTGTCGGCCTTACGGTTTGGGCTGCAGTATCAGTTCTAGGGAAGAAGTATAATAATAATAATAAAACCAACAAATACAATAGGTTTCTAGCCCTTCGGGCTCGAACCCTAATTAAAGCTGCAAGCAGCATTTAGCGGGTTCGAGCAGTCTAAGGCCTCTATTGGCCTTGCCATTGTCAACTAGGCTCAGGAATGGCACCGTAACAAATCCACAACGAATGACACTCTTCCACACCAAGAAATATGACAGAAACGGTTGGTAACTTTTAATACAGACCATGCATTCGTACACTCGTATGCAAAAACGGGCGTAAACCGATAATACCTAAGGGACGAGTGCAATAAACCAATTCTCATGTCTCTATGATGATTTGTTGCAGAGATAGAGATCTTGCTAAACGGTTGCTAAGCTAACCTGTTCGGTTGCCATGGGTGTCATTTAATACCTGTCAATTCATAACACATTAAACCACAGGTCAAACGAACCAAGCCCCGTGTCTTTATAATATTCTACTGCAGAGATGTAGGTCTGGCTAGACGATTGCAAAAAATAATCTGTTTGGTTGCTAAGGGCGTGGCTTGGCAGCTGTCAATTGATAAAGAATGAAGCCATTAGCAAAACAAAGCAACTCCTGTGTCTCTAAAACATTCTATTGCACATATATAGGTCTTTTTTTTAATACAATGCACATTCTTCAAAATAGCTTATTTTGTGTTCTGAAGAATTGATAAAAAAATACGACCAATTTAAATTGATAATTGATTCACATTCATGGTCTGCAACAATATTCCAGAAGACCTTGCCATTTAACTGATGCTTATTTGGTTGAGTCTGGTGACTCTGAAGGCCACTGGAGTACAGTGAGCTTATTGTCATGTTCAAGAAACCAGTTTGAGATCATTTGAGCTTTCTGATATGGTCCATTTTTTACTGCTGGAAGTAGCCATCAAAACATGGACTTGGTTGGCAACAATCCTCAGGTGGTATGTGTTATCTAATATATCCCATACCATATATCCAATTGTTTCTCCATTTTGATGCTCGGTTTGAACTTCAGCAAGTGTGTTTACCACGTCTGGATGCCAAAATAGATTGAGTTTATGCTATGTGACTGGCTGATTAGCAATTTGATTAGCATATGATGTATTTATTAAAGACAAGTTTAAAATAGTAATTTTAAATGTATGATATTTCACCTTTTTGACTGTTGTGAAGGCATGCCTCTTCCGATAAGAATCACATGTTGCATGCTTGTTTTGTGTCATAATATGTATAATAGTACTTAATGGCAAGTCAGTTGGATTAATTATTAAGGAGTAGCGACCTTCACCGTACTCGTTTCACGCTAATATAATAAAGGACCCTGTTATGGTCACAAAACAAAAAAAACTCAACATGTTTTTGATGATTATTGACCTAGAGAGTCCAGAGAAATGCACTGTGGTGGAAATTTTGAAATTGCTTGAAAATCCTTGAACAAGTTTGCAAAAGTAGGTTTTTTACATCATCACCAATAAATCACAAACCATTTGATAGAAATTAATGGTTCAAGAGGCAAAGTTGTTATGAATGAGGAGATCTATCGTTTGATATCAATAGTTTGTTTATTAGTCAAATGTCACGTGACACACCGTTGTCTAGGCCCTCAAAAGACATGTACATTTAGCCATTTTTACAATTATAGCGCCACCTAGTATCCAAACGCCACCTTCCTTTGTATGTGACCTTGGAGTGATGGTCTACACATATCATCTGAGCCCCATGATGATATGTTAAGCCGTTCTGGATTTATGGCCATTTTAATGTGATAGGCTCAGACCATTTTAAGTTTTGGCGTCCCTAAGCAGCGGTGAAAGAAAAATTTCAACTTTTTTTCAATGATTATTTACATTCACACTCCACAGAAGTCATCTGCATTGGTTTGGTTCCGATCGGTTGAAAAACCAGGAACTAGTTCGCGAAAGTAGGTTTTTGACATCATCAGCGATAACTCACGAACCGTTTGATCGATAGAAGTTGTTCCAGAGGCAAAGTTGCTCAGAATGAAGAGTACTATCATATTATAACCATAGTTTGGGTAAATGTCAAATATCACGTGATACACAGTTGTGCATGCACTCCAAAAGCGCTATTACGCCCCCCGGTGGCCGAATAAGTTCATGTTTCTTACACACCGTCAGGACCATGAGACAAATAAGCCCAGTGAGTGGCGTTTTGATCGGCCTCAGTTAACCCGGCGTAATGAGTGCTCAAACTTCATCGACCAATGGCGGCCATGTTTTTTTGATATACGCCAATGTCCATTTAGATATTTATGTAGAATGAGACAAAGACACACCATACCAAATAATAAGTCAATCGGGCAAACTGTTGCGTAGTTATAGCCATTTTCTAGCTCATTCAAATTATAGCGCCATCTAGTGGCCAAACGCCACTGTTTTTTTATTGTGACCCCGGACTGAGGGTCTACACATGTGTTCCAAGCCCCATGAAGATATCTCAAACAGTTCAGGAGTTATGGCCATTTTAGCTAAATATGTTACTTCCGGTTTGGATGTTTTAGCGCCACCTAGCGACCGTGAATTGAAAATTGAACTTTTTTTTAATAATTATTCATATTCACACTCCACAGAACGCATCAGCGTTGGTTTGGTTCCAATAGGGCAAAAATCCAGGGACTAGTTCATTTTTTTTTTTTTTCATAAAATGCTAATTAGCGAAAAATCTATAATGGCGGAAATGAAATCGGAGATATACGTTTTTTAAGTTTTGAGCCAGTGATTACACTGATATAAGACACTTGGGTGTGCGACAAACGGTTTCGGAGAAACAAGCGCAAACGCGTTTGGTATTGCTATAGCGCCACCTATGGGTCGATATGGCTGGCTCCGTGTTTCTGAGTAGCGACAAGGACTACTACCATCTGACCAAGTCTCAGCTCTGTCGGCCTTACGGTTTGGGCTGCAGTATCAGTTTTATGGCAGAATAATAATAAGAAGAAGAATAATAAAACCAACAAATACAATAGGTTTCTAGCCCTTCGGGCTCGAACCCTAAAAATCCTTACAAAAACAATAGGTTTTCAGCACTTCGTGCTCGAAACCCTAATTAAAGCTGCAAGCAGCATTTAGCGGGTTCGAGCAGTCTAAGGCCTCTATTGGCCTTGCCATTGTCAACTAGGCTCAGGAATGGCACCGTAACAAATCCACAACGAATGACACTCTTCCACACCAAGAAATATGACAGAAACGGTTGGTAACTTTTAATACAGACCATGCATGCGTACACTCGTATGCAAAAACGGGCGTAAACCGATAATACCTAAGGGACGAGTGCAATAAACCATTTCTCATGTCTCTATGATGATTTGTTGCAGAGATAGAGATCTTGCTAAACGGTTGCTAAGCTAACCTGTTCGGTTGCCATGGGTGTCAATTAATACCTGTCAATTAATAACACATCAAACCACAAGTCAAACGAACCAAGCCCCGTGTCTTTATAATATTCTACTGCAGAGATGTAGGTCTGGCTAGACGATTGCAAAAAATAATCTGTTTGGTTGCTAAGGGTGTGGCTTGGCAGCTGTCAATTGATAAAGAACGAAGCCATTAGCAAAACAAAGCAACTCCTGTGTCTCTAAAACATTCTATTGCACAGATATAGGTCTTTTTTTTAATACAATGCACATTCTTCAAAATAGCTTATTTTTTGTTCTGAAGAATTGATAAAAAAAATACGACCAATTTAAATAGATAATTGATTCACATTCATGGTCTGCAACAATATTCCAGAAGACCTTGCCATTTAAGTGATGCTTATTTGGTTGAGTCTGGTGACTCTGAAGGCCATTGGAGTAGAGTGAGCTCATTGTCATGTTCAAGAAACCAGTTTGAGATCATTTGAGCTTTCTGACATGGTCGATTTTTTTTACTGCTGGAAGTAGCCATCAAAACATGGACATGGTTGGCAACAATCCTCAGGTGGTATGTGTTATCTAATATATCCCATACCATATATCCAATTGTTTCTCCATTTTGATGCTCGGTTTGAACTTCAGCAAGTGTGTTTACCACGTCTAGATGCCAAAATGGATTGAGTTTATGCTATGTGACTGGCTGATTAGCAATTTGACTAGCAAATGATGTATTTATTAAAGACAAGTTTAAAATAGTAATTTTAAATGTATGATATTTCACCTTTTTGACTGTTGTGAAGGCATGCCTCTTCCGATAAGAATCACATGTTGCATGCTTGTTTTGTGTCATAATATGTATAATAGTACTTAATGGCAAGTCAGTTGGATTAATTATTAAGGAGTGGTGACCTTCACCACACTTGTTTCACGCTAATATAATAAAGGACCCTGTTATGGTCACAAAACAAAAAAAAAACTCAACATGTTTTTGATGATTATTGACCTAGAGAGTCCAGAGAAATGTACTGTGGTGGAAATTTTGTAATTGCTTGAAAATCTTTGAACAAGTTTGCAAAAGTAGGTTTTATACATCATCACCAATAACTCACAAACCATTTGATAGACATCAATGGTTCAAGAGGCAAAGTTGTTATGAATGAGGAGATCTATCGTTTGATATCAATAGTTTGTGTATTAGTCAAATGTCACATGACACAAAGTTGTCCAGGCCACCAAAATACATGTACATTTTGCCTTTTTTAATGTTTTAGCGCCACCTAGTATCCAAACGCCACCTTCCTTTGTATGTGACCTTGGAGTGATGGTCTACACATATCATCTGAGCCCCATGATGATATGTTAAGCCGTTCTGGATTTATGGCCATTTTAATGTGATAGGCTCAGACCATTTTAAGTTTTGGCGTCCCTAAGCAGCGGTGAAAGAAAAATTTCAACTTTTTTTCAATGATTATTTACATTCACACTCCACAGAAGTCATCTGCATTGGTTTGGTTCCGATCGGTTGAAAAACCAGGAACTAGTTCGCGAAAGTAGGTTTTTGACATCATCAGCGATAACTCACGAACCGTTTGATCAATAGAAGTTGTTCCAGAGGCAAAGTTGCTCAGAATGAAGAGTACTATCATATTATAACCATAGTTTGGGTAAATGTCAAATATCACGTGATACACAGTTGTGCATGCACTCCAAAAGCGCTATTACGCCCCCAGGTGGCCGAATAAGTTCATGTTTCTTACACACCGTCAGGACCATGAGACAAATAAGCCCAGTGAGTGGCGTTTTGATCGGCCTCCGTTAACCCGGCGTAATGAGTGCTCAAACTTCATCGACCAATGGCGGCCATGTTTTTTGATATACGCCAATGTCCATTTAGATAATTATGTAGAATGAGACAAAGACACACCATACCAAATAATAAGTCAATCGGGCAAACTGTTGCGTAGTTATAGACATTTTCTAGCTCATTCAAATTATAGCGCCATCTAGTGGCCAAACGCCACTGTCTTTTTATTGTGACCCCGGACTGAGGGTCTACACATGTGTTCCAAGCCCCATGAAGATATCTCAAACAGTTCAGGAGTTATGGCCATTTTAGCTAAATATGTTACTTCCGGTTTGGATGTTTTAGCGCCACCTAGCGACCGTGAATTGAAAATTGAACTTTTTTTTAATAATTATTCATATTCACACTCCACAGAACTCATCAGCGTTGGTTTGGTTCCAATAGGGCAAAAATCCAGGGACTAGTTCATTATTTTTTTTTTTCATAAAATGCTAATTAGCGAAAAATCTATAATGGCGGAAATGAAATCGGAGATATACGTTTTTTAAGTTTTGAGCCAGTGATTACACTGATATAAGACACTTGGGTGTGCGACAAACGGTTTCGGAGTAACAAGCGCAAACGCGTTTGGTATTGCTATAGCGCCACCTATGGGTCGATATGGCTGGCTCCGTGTATCTGAGTAGCGACAAGGACTACTACCATCTGACCAAGTCTCAGCTCTGTCGGCCTTACGGTTTGGGCTGCAGTATCAGTTTTATGGCAGAATAATAATAAGAAGAAGAATAATAAAACCAACAAATACAATAGGTTTCTAGCCCTTCGGGCTCGAACCCTAATAAAACTAACAAATACAATAGGTTTCTAGCCCTTCGGGCTCGAACCCTAATAAAACTAACAAATACAATAGGTTTCTAGCCCTTCGGGCTCGAACCCTAATAAGTGAATTCAACTTAATTGTATCATGTTCAACCCACTTAAACTTGTATAAAGGATCTTTACTTAATTTTTTTATGTTATTCTTATGAATTATTTTAGTTAATTTCACTAACTGAGCAGTGAATTTAGAGTTCCCTGCATGCCACATCATTAGGAGAGTAATTTTTCTGTAAAGTGTTATTTTAAATGCTTTACAGTAAAATGAAAGACTTGATAGTGTTTATTGTTCAGTTGTCTTTAAGATTTAGAAGATATTCTTGTTGTTATTCTGAGTTTCGTGGTTACCATTGTTCAGAAGAGTGGTGCTTGTGCTTAGATTACGGGAGAGCTCATGGTGTGTGTTTTTCATTATGTGAACAGTAATGGTGCTAATGCCATAACACTCAGCTTACTTCTACATCATATATGTTGTAAACAATAATAAATGTTGAACTGAAGTTAAAAAAAGATCAAGAAGTTAACTCCAGTGCTCAAATCAGTATTTCTTTATCAGGTTTATCATGTGACATGTGGTTAAATAATTTAGGTAATTTTACTTGATTTATTCATTAAAATATTGCTTTAAAAAAAGCTTTAAAGTACTTATTTGGTTTAATATTGTTAGCATACATTTTTAAGTAGCTATCCGTTTAATTTTTTACAGTGTTTCAAAAAATACATTTCTTACTTAGTATTTTTGTCTTGTTTTGACTACAGATATAAAACAATCTTAAATACTTGAGAAGCAAAGATATTGAGGATATTAACTCCTTTTCTGAAAGAAATTATTACATTTATGCATAAAACAAGCAAAAATATCTGCCAATGTGGTAAGAAAAATAAGCTTGAAGTACTTAATCAAATGCAAAATATATTTTTGCCTGTTACACAAGACATTATATTTTCTGTCATTTTGCTTCTGAAGAAAAATAATTTGTGGTAGTTGCGGTTAAAACCGTAAATTCGTCCCATGTGTGTCAGCAAAAACTAACAATGAAGATAAATCTCTTATGCGATATTATATTATAAATCTAAATATATACTATAAAATAATGTGAGGATTATTTCACATTATGTGATGGAAAATCAAAAACTTCAGATTGCCTATATTAATTTATTTTGATAGAATATGATAGTTTGTTTCTCTTTGTTTTTAATTTAGTTTATTTCATTTGAAGTCAGATTATGATTCTTACTATTTGACTTCAGCCATAAATTATGTCACAGTTTCGTAGAAAGTTGCTGGCCAACTGTTATTGACACAATCATAACATCAATTTTATCCACAATTGATCCTTAGTGAAATGTATTTTTGGACCTTGGATGCCTGGCTTACTGGTCATGACCTCTAAATAAAAAATCTGGATGACTTTTAAGTGTGAACAATATTAACAGTAATACTATAGTAGGAAGCAGCTGAAAAAGTTTTTCTTGGACGATTGTTTTATACTCGTCACGCTTCAAAAATCTCTGTTGTTTATTCTACCTCTGTTTCAAGCTGCCCATGCTTACAGATTTATATCCTCTTCCTCTAATTTCTCTGTCTTTTCTCTTTCTCACTATTTCTTGGACTGCCACTCATTCACGGACCCTATTTGATTTTCTTCGTCCTCTCTCTTTCTCTCTTCCTTGCTATTCCCCTTGTGTCTCTCACTTCTAGGGTCAATCTTGACCCCTCTAAACGCCAGGGCTCTAATAAATCAGTGTCGGGTTGCACTCTTCCACAGGGATCCAAAACAGTTAGTAAGTTCCCCTACCTGCAGCTGTATGCCTGTCTGTTGCCCGTCTCGCTGCACGTCTGTCTGTCTTGGCACCTGGCATGCCCGTATGTCCCCTTTGAGATCCTGCCGGTAAACAGGATGTTACACCGTGTCTACACCGGACGCGACAAGGCTGCTTGTTCTTAATGGGTCTGTCGTGTCTCGCAGCGCCGCATCCGGTGTTGAATTTTTTTTTATTATAATGGTTTCTAATGCGTTTCTAATGTCTTTTGTCGTGTCCGTGTAGACACGGTGAAAGAGTAAGGAAAGTCTGAATAGTGGTGCATGGAGGCTTTGTCTCTTATTGGTTTGCATGGACCCTTCACTGCATCCAGTGACATACAGCGAAATACATAGAAAACAGGTTTTGAAACCATGTTAACTTGCTGATAAGATTTTTTGATTATCTTCAGACAGGATTTAGGATGTACTGCATGCATGTATGCTTGTCGTTTATGGTGAAGAAGTTTCTGTTGCATGGATCTGACCCTGTTTGGGTGAAGCACATCACCTCAAAAATGTGTCTTGCTTTGCAGGGTCGCAAATGAATCTGAGGGAGTCTGCAGATCTCCGGTCACAAGGTGAGACTTGATATGCATTTCCGTCCCCTAAAAAACTCTTAAGAGTTAAAAGCAGACAGGACGAATCTTTTGATGCAATTTATTGCATTTTAATTTCAACTTGCCAACTTGCAGTGTTTTTATCAAGCATTGCCAAAGCATCCATGCACATAATCTAGTTTTCTATGGGATCGTTTACCCAAAATAAAAATTTTGATCATCGTTTACTTATTTTAAACCTGTATGACTATGACTTGTATTGATTGCATGGATACAAAAACAATGCAAGTGAATGGCTACCGCCGTTGTACAGTTATCGGCATTCTTCAAAATATATTTTGTTCTGGAAAAGAAAGAAAGTCATGTAGGTTTGAAATGACAAGAGGGAGAGTAAATGATGACAGAAGTTTCATTTTTGGGCGAACTATCCCTAAGAAAACTCTTCATAGACTTGCATGTGATTTCCAAGGGTTTGCAGTTCAAATAATAGTAGTGCCCACACCCCCTCCCCAAATAACATATTCCTCTCTCCGAGTATTGATGCCTCTCATACTTTGTTTTTGTCTACCAGTGGCAATTTATCTGGGGATCAGAAAGCGTCCAAGCCCTGGGGCGGGGGAGGGGGGTGGGATGTAAGGAGTCATCTCTCCCGTCCCCCCCGGGCCCCTGCAGAAGTGATACTGGCCTTGCGTGAGGCAGCAAGGGGGTGTGGCTGCCAGGTCCGGCACGCTGGCCCATTTCTGCTGTGCTGCAGTCATGGGGCAGCAGGGTCGAAGGTCGCCTTCCAAGCTGAGGTGTGCCAACTGAGTATGGGTCCCGCAGAGGCTAACGGAGTACGCTACACACGCTTGTGGGGGGCCCCCCTTGCCTTCAGGCACATCGCATCGCAGATCTCTAAAGAGGTGGAGCTCTGAGGGGATGGGGGAGGAAATTTGTCTCGGATACGAGCCCTCAGTATCGAAGTGACTTTGACCTGCCCACCTATGTGTTATAGACTTTAAACAACATTTGCTCCCTCCAGTCAACACACTGCATACACCGAAACTTTAAACACACACACATTTACAATGCAGTCACTTTAAAGGCACGGGACACTGACGTCTAAAAAACAAATACAAGCACACCCCGTTTCATGCGTAACATGAAACACGAGCGCTTCTGAACACACACACACATCGGAACACGAATACACACAACCACTCCGAGCAGCCTCATTCACTGGATCTGGATTGAATCCAGTTTAGTATTTTTATTCTCATTGTAGTCATGAAATTCTTACTTCAATAATTGATGTCATTCTTTTTTTAAACACTTTTGTATGTTTTCAACAAGTCTCGTCATTTTAAACGGGTCATCGTTTTTGATGTTTTTGTTTATTAACATGTCTTGCGATCCATTTTTTAATACACAGTTCATAAACTTATTGAATCATTGAAAACGTAGAACTGTAGCTGCCAATGAACTATATGCACAAATATGAAGTTGGCAAACACATCATTACGTCATCATAGCTCACGGTGCCCACCCAAATGGAAATCAGACACGCTGGTGTCCAAAATTTGATGAGGATATATGCCAATCCATTAGTTGTGTAGTGGAACACACTACACTTTGTTCTTGAGATTGTGAAATTTTCTTCCCTAGGAAACGTGTTTTCTGAAGTATAGTGCCAGTTTACTTATCACCTTTAAATGATTTATTATCCAGATATAGAAGAGACATTGATGCCAACTGACTTGACTCTGATCCTTCTTACACTGGCTTTGTGATTGGTTGTTAGCTCTTTACTTGGGTTTTAATTTTTGTTTTGACACTTTTTGGATTACGAATATTCTATGATCCTGTACCATTAGAGTTACCTGATCAGAGTGAGGTTACAGCATGTGTGATTGTGTAAAGTAAGATCGATTCGGCTCTAAGGAACTAATGTTTGTGAAGACAAACCTCCTGCATTGTGGATATCTGAATAGAACTTTCACAAACCTAATTTAACTACTTAATCTAAATTAGAATTTCTATTGTGTGTATAGTATACATAGCACCAACGGAAATAATAGAAACAAATATATTACAAATGCACCAGATATCTACAATGCAGGAGACTGGTGCAGGGAAAGGTTTGGTGCTCTCCCTGTTGAATAGGTTTTGTAGGGGCAAATGCACCAACAGGGCTTGTAAAAGAGCTGTATTGTATGTGGCAAGCCAGTCTTTCTATAGTTTGGCATCCCCGTAGAAGCATTTCAGTAGCCATGCCAAATCCTAACAATGCTGTGTAACAGAGTTACCCTACGGGTGCCCAGATGTCTATAAGCAGTTTTTCTGGTCTAAAAAAATATCTGTGGACTGGCCATCGTAGCCATCTGTGAATCTGTTACTCTTATAGATTTGTAGTGATTGAACAGAAGGTATATGCTGCTATGGACCGATCCCTTATAAACCTAAAAAAGCCTCTGCCTTTGTTTTTTGAGCAAAACTAGTTATTAGTGCTTTGCATTAGTTGAGCATTAAAATAAAAAGATTTTACTATTGAGTGGATCAAAAATGTGATTATTAGTGATGGTAATGGTGCAATAGCAATAAATGTTAAACGTTATATGATGTTATATGTTAAAAGTTGTTTTTATATTATGCCGTGCTTAGGCCCTGTTGGTGCTGCCAGAGATGTTAAATATAATGGAGTATGTAGGTAATGTGACGCAGATTTTCAATCAGGGTGTGGACAGCAATGTCATACAGATGTTCAGGTTGTGATGTGTTAGAGACTCTTTGGTTGAGGTGTTATGACATTTTACATATATACAGAAGGATTCATTTCTACTTCACCCATGCTCATAAAAAGGTTTCGATTTGGCCCGATATGCTAGTTTGTGGTGCAGAATTGGTTGTCGTTTGCATCCAGTACATCGAAGGCCGATCTACATTTTCACACTTGAAAGTTTGTGCTAAACAACAGTGATGACCTGCTTTACTGGTTGCATTGTGGTTCTTGACTTTTAACTTTGACTTAAGCCACATAGCAACTCAAATGCCATTGAATCCTCTTACCGATCCACTTTTTACGTTGTCTCACTCACCTTTTCTCTACCTTTGTGCTGCACATTTGGAAAGACCCGGTTCCTCTTCGTCCAGTTGAAACCCCTTGTGTCATTGTTCTGTCCGCTCTGGACTCCTGTCATGGAGAGACTTCTGTTTCAAACTGAGCAGTGTAATAAGTCCCGGACTAATCTGACTCGGTCTGGTTTGGACTGGACTGCTGAGATCTGTATCTGTTAAATGTCCATTAAGACCCTCTGTGCACTCATGTTGACTTGAATCAGCTGCATCTTACAGCTTTGTGGGTAGTACCCATATTTGGCCACCGGAAGGCGCCAATGTCTTAAATGTGAACACTTGGATTTGTGTATATTTGCACAGGTACTTAATTTATTTTCTAGAGTAATTATCTTGGGAGAAAAAAATGTGGTTTATATCAGTCAGACTCTTGACTGTATATAAAGATTATGATACTGATGATCATATTGTGAGTATAGTATATACAGTATCTTAGAACTCCAGGTTAACTCATAGCTAGAGCAGAGACTCTCTGCTAGCTCTTCAGACGTTTCTATGTGTACTGAAGTGAAACACAAACCTGCAATCCTGCATGATTCAGAGAAAGGATGGGAGATGGAGAAAAGATACACATGAAATAAAGCAAGGTGCAGAAGAATTACGGGGAGGGAGGGAGAGAGAGAGAGAGAGAGCGAGCAAGCGTGTTTGCTAGTATGTGTACGTGTGTGCATGTATGTGTGAATATTATAACCCTGTTCTGTTTCTCTGACCCCTGGGTCTCCCTCCCCTTCTCTCTCTCGTTTGTGCGTGAGAATTAAGGCAGACCTTTGCTTTGGCAGCCATACTTGACCTGGAGTGAAAGCGTGTTGGAATGAATGAGCTTTATAATGTTAAAGGGAATATAATGGATTGTGAAAGAGTTTTGAATCGGTGTATTGAGCGTGTTCTGTCTGAAAGGTAAAATCTCTCCAGTTCAGTGTTGTGCTATCTGTCATGTGAATTGTCTGCTATGATGTTGGATTTCTCATGATGCATTTAGCTAAAATGCAATATGACCGAAAGAAAGCAGGTGGACAAACATTGTACATGAGAGAGAGCAAGAGAGAGATTCAATACTGCTGTTTGCAGAACGTGATTTTTTCGCCAGAGGGATTTGAACTTCTGGACAAATATTAAAATGGAAACAAAAGATCTTGAGAGAAATAAACTTCACTGATGTTGGCCTCTGCTTGTGTTCAGTTATTACATTAGTTTAATGGTTTGGGATGTACATGTGGCTATATGGGAAGTGATCTGAAAAGAGATGGATTTAATGATTTTCATTCTGGATCTGATATTTATTAGTAATGATTTATACAATTATAATGTCATTTTCTATTACTATTTGGTCCTAACAACAAGCGCACACTACTGGCCTGAAGTCAATTTGTTTTTTTATTTAAAAGTAAAGGTATAATGTATCTATATCATTCATTTGTATTAATATTTTATTGTATATGGATTAAATTCACTTAAAACTATTGATTAAAGTTAAGTTTGGGCCACGCAACACAAAATTATGTTCTTTCCGCAGAAACCATCTATATTAAACTTAAACAATGCCTTTTGCTTACTAGATGTTTCTAACACAGTTCATTACAATAGTTCGAAATGTAAAAATAAATGTTACCGCTTTCAGACAGACGCTGAAGACATGTGTTTTATGGGGAATTTTATTGAAATACAACTTGATTGATGCACTTTTTACAACCAAGGCTACGATTAAGGTGAAGCCTCGACATCAGGTACTCGCACACCTGTGTCGGGAATCTGATCCCAAGAGGTTACCGACTGAACGGGAAACAAAGTGGAAAACATGAAGATGAAATGGCGTTGAAAATAAAGAAGGGAAAAAGGAAAGTTAAGACAGATGCAAAGTCAAGACTGTCTTTTTGAGCAGCAGTTTCCTCTGCATTGCTGTCACGATGGACTGTAAAAATACAAGACGAATCGAAAGCAAGGCCTCTCGCTTTACTTCTGGGCGGGGATCATGCTGTCGATAGATTCGCCCTTCTCCAGCTTCTTCTCCATCTCAACCATCAGTTTGACACCATCGACCACACACTGCACCTGCTCCACCTCTGAGGAGCCCAGACGGTCAGCATTGGAAATGTCAAACACACCACCAACGGAAGCAGTGTCGACACCACCTGAAAGAGAGAGAGAGAGAGAGAGAGAGAGAGATTGGTAATAAATGACATGTTGTGAGCAATCAGAAAAAAGAAGAACATAAAACTAAAGAGAATGTGAATCTACGCAGATGTGATCGTAAAGTGTTGAGGATCCAGTTTTGCATAAAATGAACGTGCATGTGTGTGTTGTATACCTGTGCCACGCTTCTGCAGGCGCAGTCTGGTCAGGATCTCCTCGAACTTGGCATGTGTGCTCAGCTTGGGCAGCTTGACGTGGACGCCACCACGCAGGCCTGTGCCCAAGTTGGAGGGACAGGTCAGAACGAAACCAAGATGGTCATTCCACATGAATCCGTGGTTGTGTTTCTTGAAAGTTTCCTCAATCTGTCAACGTAGAGCACATACATGATCATGTGTTGTAGCTGACAGTGGAGGCGTGTGTGTCTGTGTATGTGTTCATGTGTGTTCTTGGTACCTTCTGAAGACCAACGCAGAAGCGCCTGAACACTTCCTTCATGTTTCCACCCTGCTGCATGGAAATGACTCTCAGGTGATCCTCCTCGTTCACCCAGACCAAGAAGGTCTTGTTCTCATTGTGCCTGTGTAAGACAATTCATTAAAACATTTAGGCATACATTTTTCACACAATTGTGTTTGCGTAATGTTTTATTTTTATTAATATATGCATTGCATAATATAGTATATCTCTGTTCTGTCCTTTCACTCACCAGATGCCTCTGCCATCGGGCCAGTCACGGGCCATTCCGGCAGCCAGCAGCAGGGGGGAGACGGGTTTGTCAAACAGGAAGTGATCAGCGATCAGCTGCTCCTGCTCGGCATCAGTCATGGACTTCAGGGGGTAGTACTTACCCTTGAACTCTCCTTCCAAGACGTTCAGAGCTGGAGAAAGAGAGAACTTATAACTTATAAATCCTTGTTTAACAGAAAATCTGCGATGTTGGCATTTGTAATGTGATTGATTTCAGTCAATCCTATACTTTTTTAAAGAGATAGTTCACCCAAAGGTTAAAATAATGTCATCATTTAGTTCCCCTTAAGTTGTTCCAAACCTTTGTAAAGTTCCTTGTTCTGCTGAAGACAAAGAATGATATTTTGAAGAATGTTTGTAACCAAACAGATCTGGGGCACTTCAGACATCCATAGTATGGAAATAAACTGTTCCCACATTCTTTAAAATATCTTCTTTTGTGTTCGACAGAACAAAGTTTTTCATACAGTTTTGAGGGTGAGTAAATGATGACAGAATTTTCATTTCTGGGTGAACTATCCCCTAAATGTCACTGTGTGTAATACTTAATGTATTTGTCATGTGCGCACACATACAAGAACACATGTGTCTACACACCCTCAACTGACATCTTCTCCACAGCTCTGCGCTCTCCACGGCTGTTGTGGGGGGGCAGGGCGTATCCCTTAATGCTGCGGCCGGTACGCACACGGCTGCTAAGAACATAGTTTGGGTCCAGATCATCACCACCCTAAAACAGAAATATTCCAAATTGTAGGTAAATAGTGCTAAACAATGCAAAGAAAAAATGGGTTACTTTGTACAATCTGAATAACGGCAAAGTATTGCAAAAACAATGTTTCAGAAAGGTTTTCTTAAAACTGCCTCTGTTTGCCATTGGTCTGACAAATTTATAGCTCCTCCCTAAATCTATATTATTCAGGCCTCAACTCAAATTTTGTAGATTCCAGTTCAGATTTTTCTTACAATGTTGGTTGAGCTAATGTTGTAATAGGTCTGTATGTTCTGCCAGAGCTACAGAGTAACAGTTTTATTAAACCAATAAGCAACTCAGTTTCTATCACAGGTAAGAGTTAAGGTTTCATGCCTTCAGGTTCTCGAAGTTCAGGTCAGTCTTGTGCTTGTCAGTTGCCTTGTATCCACCATGGCGGTCAGAAATGATTGGGTCAAGGAGATCCTTGAACACTTCATAGGACTCCTCATCACCAGCAACACAGCCGACGGTCATGATGTATGGGTGACCTGTTGAAAAAAACAGGGTAAGAATTGATTCAGTCTAATAAGTACATTTCTGGAAGGAATCATGTATTTAAAACAGACGTGGAGCTCACCTGGGTTGTCGACACCAGTCTGGATGACATCATCAAGAGTGAAACCAGTTGGGGTCTGCTTGTCCCTAAGCTTGGCGTAGATGTCCTTGGTCAGCACCTTGGCCATGTGGTTGTTGTGCTTGGTAAGGTCCGGAAACTCCTCCTCAACTTTGTAGTTGAGTTTGAAGTTGTTGTGAGTGTTTCCAAAAGGCATGATTGCGATTACGACACTGAGGTTTGGACATGAGAAAGATGGGAAAGGAGAGGAGTTATAGAATGATTCCATTTATTTTCATATTAAAATAAGGAACTTTCATTAGGTAATTCACTTAAATAGACAAATACCTTTATAAAATTGTTGAGGTCTATGACCTCAAACTGTTAAACTATTAATTTAGCGAATTGTATCAGTTAACACCACAGAATGTGAAGGTCCTAATGCAGCGCGACGACATGCATGACACCAGTCCATCCACAAAATCATAAATGGCTTGACAGTCGAATGGTATGATTTATTTCATTCAATGCCATTTTTTACACGTGTTTGTGCATGAATCACCTCGTAATATTTCAGAAGAATTACCTTCTTTAAACCTAGTTACAGCATTTATTACAACATTTGAAGACTAAGCTTCTCCTGTTGAATTCAAGTGCCATCATATTGTGATGAATGATGCACCTGTTTCAAACCGTCTGTCAGGTGTCCTAGCAACCTGCACTTGAGGTCAACATTTGTTAAATGATATGTCTGACTGGAAAACGAGACACACTCAGGTCTATATGTAGACTGATCTATTTTTACTACGGTATCCACTCCCTCCCATATGCTTTCAGATTATCTTGAATCGTTTCCAAAGAGCCAAATATATTCCACCTAGAGTCACAAAGCTCTGCAACGTTTGAAGGTGCTCCGAGCATTCGCATTACATAAGTGAGTTGACCAAAGTCTTGTCAAATCAATGCTACGCACCCTGGATGTGCGATGTTGCAGAGAGCTACGATATTAATAATTTTAAAATCATATATTTAGTTCATATATTATATCATTAGAGTGGACTTGTAGTGTTCTTTGCTATGGGTTAAACTCTACTAATGAAATATAACTGAGCACCTGTGAGATATAATATTCCGGAACTTCTCACATGGATGTCACATGATCGCCTTTTAAAAATAGCCATAAGAGGAAATCTGTCCCTAATGCTTAAAAAGGAGAAACAGTAGCATGTTCCAGAGTTTTTATAGCTGTATCAGAGCTCTCCAGCAGCTGCATGTCATTCATGAGACTTTGTAAGGTTTCATTTGACATCTAATTGCACTAAATATTAAAACCGCACTAAAGAAATACTGAACATGCATTTTCAGTTCTAGTATATTCAGATGCATTTCACAAATATTTTCAATGAAAATGAACAATGATCAATACTTACCATACTTATGTGCATCATAACTGTTAACATGTTTACCAAATCCATAATTTTAAGTAAGAATTTATAGCTTCATGCATCTCTACACAGGATGTCCAATTTGCATGTCTAGTTTTTAAGGGATTATTTTACTAGAAATCATTTACCGTTATTTTATCAGATTATTTTAACTCAGTTTTCCCTCCTCCCTGCGAATGATGGCTGTTTTAGTATATTCATATCTTTACCTGCAAACAAGGCAACAAAAGCGGTAACAGTCCTTGGGATCAGATCCTGTTCACCAAAGTCGAAATAGGGGTCACCCAAGCAAACAGAGTCCAGTTCTGTTTTATATACCGCTAACCCCTGCAGGCATTGGCTGGCTCATTTTAGAGATAACTAAATTCTGATTGGCTGGGCCCTGTTTCCTATGCCCTGTTTAGTTTACGAAAAGGCCTCGATATATATCACCGGCATCTTAGATGAGATGGCAGCTGCGGGTTGTGTCCCCCACCCCTCCAATATCCATTTACACCTCCCGCCCATACATAGCTTTCTAGTGGGTTGAAAGTTAGAGTTGGGGGTGATGGGGCTTGGAGAGTCCAGCCTTGCTAAAAAGGCTGAGCAGCACTTTTGTCATGCATACCATGGATATCAGAAGTGCTCACGTCAGGCAGATAGCTGTGGAAAAAGTCACCCAGTAGGCTGGTCCACAAGTCCATACCATGATTCTTAGAGCAAATTCACTGCTAAATGATAAACCTCGCCATCATGTTGAATGAATTATTTATGCAGTTAGGGTTAAAAGTCACCAGCTGTCACCTTATTTTAACGACGACACAGTTGTTGAGAAAGTATTCATAAAATGTCATTTATCACCAACAGTTCTCTCCAAATATATTAGTGTAACCTACCATATAATTTCACATTGGTATAACTGTGTAATTCTTAATGGTTATTGATTAGTGACTAAGCACATTCAGCCTTAAAAAAGAGTTTGAAAGTTCATTGGATTAAGGAATTCTTATGTCTTCTCTTGTGTAACTCTCCAGTATGTATGATATTTTTGTCTCCCCATGCACACACATACACCCATGCTCTCACTTGGGAAGTACCCCATTAGTGTCCCCAGTACTAGAATCTCACACTGTATAAGTATGCCCATCCCCCCAAGTTGTCATGTTTCCTATACTTCTGCCATGAATTTTAATTGTTTGACATATTTTATGCACTCTGCGCTCTACTTCCTAGTTGGAACCCTTGCGTAGCAAAAATGTATGGGCCTATACATTTATGCATATAATACATGTGTATATATTTATTGGAACCACACGCTCAATGTATCAAAAGTGCCATTTTTCAATAATATCATGCAGTGTAGTTTGTTATACATTAACAATGTAAACTCACCTAAAGGATTATTAGGAACCCCTGTTCAATTTCTCATTAATGCAATTATGGTGGTGGTGTAATGGTGTGGGGGATGTTTTCTTGGGACACTTTAGGCCCCTTAGTGCCAATTGGGCATTGTTTAAATGCCACGGCCTACCTGAGCATTGTTTCTGACCATGTCCATCCCTTTATGACCACCATGTTCCCATCCTCTGATGGCTACTTCCAGCAGGATAATGCACCATGTCACAAAGCTCGAATCATTTCAAATTGGTTTCTTGAACATGACAATGAGTTCACTGTACTAAAATGGCCCCCACAGTCACCAGATCTCAACCCAATAGAGCATCTTTGGGATGTGGTGGAACGGGAGCTTCGTGCATCCCACAAATCTCCATCAACTGCAAGATCCTATCTTATCAATATGGGGCAACACTTCTAAAGAATGCTTTCAGCACCTTGTTGAATCAATGCTATGTAGAATTAAGGCAGTTCTGAAGGCGAAAGGCGGTCAAACACAGTATTAGTATGGTGTTCCTAATAATCCTTTAGGTGAGTGTATTATTCTATATATTGTCAAAAATATTTTGAATGATTTAATACAATGTCATATAAAAATATATTTTCTTTGCATAAGGGTGTCATGATCCCCGTCGCTGTTTACCCGATTATTGTGGACTTTCGGTTTGTATGTCTCACCCAGGACCCAGGACTGCCGCAGGACCCAGGACCGCCTCTGCCAGGGAACTCTCACCCTGGAGGACCACATTATGGATTTTCTGGATGGATTGCCAATACAAGTAATCTCCAAGATTTCATGCTAATAGATTTTTTCATTTATGGACTAAACCAGCAACTCAAGGACATACCTGTGGTGGTCCTCAAGGGTCACTGAAACAATGAATGGATTATGCCCTGTGTCTTGTTGGTTCCCCCTTCACCGTGGGTGAGGCTGAGGAGGAAGCCTCCCCTGAATATTTTTTTCATCATCAAGATACAGGTCTGAATTTGGTTTTGAAGAAATGGTTCATTTCTTGTTTCAGTGCATAATCCATTAAATGTTTCAGTGACACTCGAGGACCACCACGGGCAGGCTGGACTGCAGGCTGTGCCGCCGGCTGCACAGGGCTGGATGCTTTTAATCTACAAATAGGATGTTCATTCGCAAAAAAAACTGTTGTACACTTCCGCTTGATCAAAACTCAGAGTACAGTACCTGCACACAGAGGCTGGTTTTCAAAGAGGGGTAATGAGCGGGCTAACAATACACACCTGAAACAGATCATGACACAAAACCAATGAAGAAAAGAACTACAAAAACTACAACACTAGACAGGACACAGGAACTTAGACATACAAACTAAAAATCCACAATAATCGGGTAAACACAGACGGGGATCATGAAAAGGGAATGCAGCACTAGACAAATGCAAACTGGACAAAGCAAATTAATAATAATTCAATTATAAATAATTCAAACAGTAACAGAGAAATTATTGAGATATGCATTTAAACAACATAAAAGTTACGAAGATGAATAGAAATGCATTTAACTTTGGTAACCCAAACTGTTGTGCCTAATTGACTGCTACTGAATTGACACAAAACCAATTGCGAACAAAAGTTTTCTGTTACCAATTTTTTTTTAAATATCTTCTTTTGTGTTCTGCAGAAGAAATTGACAAATAATAACAAAATTTTCATTTTGATGGTGAACTATACCTTTAACATGTCTGATTTCATAAGGTGACCAGGTCGATGTAAAAATAAACTTTATGTTAATGATGTGCCTTGAAAAATACATTCTTTAAACATATTTTGCTTTTCTTTGTTGTAAAGCCTTAAGTAGTACAAAACCATTGAATGCACATTATACATGTTGCAAATTGTCCCTCATAGCTTCGGGTTTCACAGGACTCTAGACTCAAAACTTTAATTCTAGTAGAATAGTCTCCAACATAGCACATGGCAAGTGTGAATAACATGCCTTTCATGGCTCACATTTTCACCCAGCACCTGTCAAACACATACACATCCACAGCCTGTGAGTTTTTTTACATGTTTCAAATTTTTGCTCATTTCATTACTTAAACTATTTGATTCAATGTGGCTTAAGATGTTGGCATTAAACACAGAATTAAGGGGAGTTGTATTTGAAAACTGGCTGGTTAGGGAGTGTGTAGTATTTGTGTCCAGTATTAGATACGTGAGGGGGTTGTGTCCTTGCCCTGTGGTGACACTGCATGTCCCATCTCTGCTCCCACTCACAGCTGTCTTCTGTTCGTCCTGTGCAAATTGTGTGGTGACCAAATTTGTCCCTTTTTTAAGTTTGGCGTGTTGGTATATAGCAGGTATTTTGTTAAAAGGTTACAATTAATAATTTCAAATCATGTGTGTCGTTCAATTATTATTTATGATTTAGAAAGCTTGACTCTTAGCATTATAACATCGATTTCATTTTATCTGAAACTTTTTATAGAGAAGTAAAAGCATAAATTGCAATCGTGCAAGACTATTTCTTTATTTATTTGGGTGTTTAAGTGGCGTGTATCTTTCTAGGTCTGGAAGGTGGTGCCAGAATGGGAGGAGTGGTGGGTTACATAACATCAGTATAGGATGAAAGAACAGATCCTGTTACAACTGCATATACTTACACAGAACAGATATACAACCAAGAAAAGAGTAGTTTTTAAAACACAGTATAAAATCATAATGTTCAAAGTTGATTGTTGTAATAAAATGCTAATGGCTCACTAGAATTCATGAGGTCTTAGCACTCATACACCTTGCATTGTAAAAGACGTGTTTAGTGGAACCCCATTGTCACGTGGAATGTTCCTGGAATGTACCCTGTTATGTAAGATGCATGGGTAGGTAACTAGAAATCATCTACACAATAAGATTTGCCAACGGCTGATTCATACTGATCCAATAAATGGCAACAAACTCATTCATTATACAGTACATCAGAATATCGTTCTTGGATCAGTGTGAATTAGAACGAAGCAAACATATTTCACACACAGAATGAGGAAGTCGAAATCAAACTAGGAACTGAATGTCTTCATATGTAACATGTTCCGTTGGTGTGTGTTCACGGGAAGTCATGTCATCATTATTGCTCTGTAGTTTGGGTAAGAGTAGCAGGTTAACAGCAGTGGCAGTAGCTAATAATACACTTGACTTTTGGAAGAGCTGCAGCAGGTAACCTGAGTCTATTACATATGACCTTCAGCCAAGACTACTTTTAAAGGAGGGCTTGTAAAGTGACCGTTCTTGTACTTTTCTGCACAATGTAATTTCTTCCTAGCAAAGAGAATGCAGCCAATAAGTGTACAGCATTTAGATGAACTTATGCTGTAAAAATAAGACACCCAGCATGCACCCAAAAATGAAAATTCTGTCATTGTTTACTTTCTTTCGTGTTATTCCAAATCTGTTTACATTTCTTTGTTCTGATGAACACGGAGAAAGATATTTGGTAGAATGCATATAACAAGACAGATTTTGTCCCCCATTGACTACCATAGAAGGAAACAACACAATGGTAATCAAAAGTGCACCAGATCTGTTAGCTGCACTACATTCTTCAAAATGTCTTCTTTTGTGTTCAACAGAACAAACAAAAAGATAAGTAATTTTCCTATATGGGAGTCATTCTCTGTGTTCATCAGAACATAGAAATTTATAAAGATTTGGAACTCGAAGGTGAGTAATTGATGACCAGAGTTTTCATTTTTGGTTGGATTATCCCTTTAATGTTGGTTAAGGTAATGCCCAGAGTGTAAATTTGTACCGATTTTTCAGTGTTTTGAAGTTGGAGATGATGATAAATATCACCTACATATATTCTCCCACATCTTATGTTTTTTTCTCTCTGTGATCTTCAAACCTTAAACACCCTACTTCACCCAGCCTGTCCTCTCTCTCTCTCTCTCTCTCTCTCTCTCTCTCTCTCTCTGCTCAAGGGTTGTATTGCATTGACTCAGCAAAGGACTCAAAAAGTGAAGTTAATATAAATCAACTTTTAATGCATGTGATTTATGACAGAACATTTTTTGGCAATCCACAATCTAACTCCAAATTAAACTAAATGACAAAGATTCTAAATAAAGTTCCATTTCTTTTTTTGTCAATTTTTCTTTAAATCCTAGCACTCTCAGTCCAACTGTATGATGCATATTGCACAAAACTGGAATACAGTCTGCCTGATTTATGCAACATCCATGATGACTTTTAATGTACCGATCCTAAACTCGACTTGTTTTCATCGTAAATGCACTGCTAATGATATTCTAGCTACTCCCCTGCATGTCTCTGACCATTTCTTTATAAAGTTCACGGTAACACTCCTCCCTATTCCACAGTAATCTCATCTCCCACCCCAAACCCTGTTTCTTTCTGTCGTAATCTTCGTTCCCTCTCTCCCACCTGCTTTTCATCCATGTCTTCCTCCCTACCCACCACAACCCTTAACTAATTTCTCAACGTTGAGGAAGCTACCGTCGTTGAAAACCTACAGCATGCAAGGGCTAAATCCTTGTAATCTGTCTTTATTCTGCTTGATCTCTCTGTTGCATTTGACACTGTGAACCCCCAGACCCTGCTGTCCACTCTCTCCAAACTGGGCATCTCTGGAACTGCACTCACCTGGTTTGAATCTTATCTCACAGGCAGATCCTTTATGGTATCCTGGTGAGGCGAGACATCCAGATCTTAATTAGTAAATTATTTAAATCCTCTTGTTTCAGCATCACTTTGTCGTTGATTATGTTTCTTTATGTTGCTAGATGTTACGTTATTTGAGTACTCGGCTAGGACGTTTCTGGTACGTCAGCAAAAATTACCAGATCCATTAATCAAAAGATCCGTGTCCATGTTATCTGAGGACAAGTACATCACGTCGCTACAACGTTCTCCATGGGATTAATTCATGACGTTATTTGAGGACGTGGCTAGAACATTTCTGGAACGTAAGCAACAATTCTAAAAAATAGAACGTTGCCAATACGTCCTCAGAACGTGTACTTACTCTAATGTCATGGTGACCAAATGAAGACGAACTGGCGACGTTGTCAGAACGAAAATTATAATGTCAAACCGTTACGTGCGACAAACTGCAAATTGAATGTGACTTCAGTACCATCGGAACAAAAACGCTTACACCTTAGCAATCAGTCAAAGAATAATTAAATAAACAAGCTCAACATCAGGTAACAGTCCAGTTCAACCGATAAAACTGATAAACCCATCCTGAAACAACCCATTTAAACACAAAAAAACATTGCTTTCCAGCTTTAGCAAAACTAGATGACTAATAAATAATGGAACTTACAAAGACAAGTTTGAACCCTGTGTAATGTATTCAGCAAATTTACTGTGAAGCACTGTAGAAAGAGAAAAATCTGAAGAAGACAAATGTAATTTAAAAAATATTGTTTTGCGTCAGTCAGACAGCTCTTCTTGTTTAAAGAGTCAGTAAATTCTTATGTTTTTCTAAGCAGCAAGTGCTGTCAATGGGTCATGTACACTCAAAAAAATGGCACTTTGGTTAAACATGATTCAATCATGTACAGTGGTTCCACATGTTTGAGTCATGTTTTCTCTACATGAAATTAACTTGAAGCAAGAACATGAATGAATCAACTAACCTCAACATGAAATGAAGATGTAGAATAACAAACCACCATTAATGTTGCAGTGTTTGCTTTAATTTGGCTCTTGACTCTTGAGTTTTAATGTTAAGTTATCTTCAGCTGTCGATGTGGGTTAAAACACATCTGCTGTGGCGAAGAGAATTACGATCCCCTGGGGTCAGAATGTGATAGTTTTTTAATCACTATGCAGTTAAATAAAGTAATTTTGAGTGTGTTCTGTTATTAATATGTGAATGCAGAGTTATGATACAGTTTGAAGAGATTAAAGCAGTGTTATGGACATTTAACATAATAAATGATCTTCACCAAACTGTTATATTTCTGAATCAGTTAGACATGAAGAAATGGTGTATGAGTCTCAACAATGTTGACAATCATTCACATTTATGCATTTGCCAGACGCTTTTATCCAAAGCGACTTACCTTGCAGTAACCTATACATTTATACTTAGGTATGTGCAATCCCCTGGGGTTGAACCCACAACCTTGCGTTGTTAACGCAATGCTCTTACTACTGAGCTACATGCGCTTACATGCACAGTCATAAGGTCGATTTTTTATGACGGACAAAAATATCAAAGGCAGTATGTAAATGTGATTGACCAAACGTGAGGTCGTATTTATTTTTGAATGTGCAGAAATTTCGTACACAAATAATCTGACTGTGGTTCAATTTTTCAGTGGTCTTTCACTGTATCTTAATGTTTGTGACTGCAGTCTAGCCAATTACATAAGGAGTGTATCATGTGTAAACTTGGCATGGGTTTTTTGAAATGTGATACTCACTAGGCCTATATTAATTTACAGTTCATTAGGTCTGGCACTCTGTGTTCCAGGAAGATTTATTCATTACACAAATTACTAAGGGAGATTTCTCTTTTAAGAAATAAAATACGTCTTATATTTTGTAATAATTTTATAAATATTAACATAGGTTTTATGATAATTCTTATTTTTATGTGTATTTATAAACGTACAATATTAAATAATTTAACAATTTGAGACAGATATTCGTTTCTTTCCCCAATAAATATGTTATACATTTATTAACACCCTAGTTTATATTTAAAGTTTCTTTCAGGCTGATACTCCAAAACCTAAATGTCCTAACTCCCAGACATATATAATGTCTATGGAGAGCACAACCAAGAAACCGTCTAGCGGCCATTTGCTGACAATGCAGTCAAACAAATCTGATCAAGATAGCAAATCTGTTCTGATAACAAAATAATTAATAATTAATCATTGAGTTTTGTTGCATATTGTCTTCTATGAATTTTCTTTTGGGTATTTGCCTGTACCCTGTTTGGGTATTTTGCCTGTCCTTCCAGTCCTGTCAATAGGCCTTATGTCCCACCGGTGTGTTTTTACAGTGTCCACTTGAGGCGCTGCTGTGTTTTTGAATAGGCTGTCGGAGTGAGGCATGTCGGTGAAATGGGCGTGTCTTAAGGTGGAGGCGTGCCGGAAGTTATTTTCAATTTGTCGCGTAAACTCTATAATGGCCTACATCTGAAGCCACTTTTTCACTGTGGTCTTTTTGTATCGAAGATTTTAAATATGAAACCAAGAATCTGCAGTTGATTTATAAAGATACCCATTTTAAATTTTAATTGGCCTAGACGTTAATCTAATATGTGAGTTCTCCGAGTCAAGAACAGATTGATGCCAGCAAATAAATCTAAAATTGGCCTCTGCCTCTAATATCTCTAAAGTGGTTAAATGATTAATAGTCTAGTTTTGGTTACATTTCATAATGGGCAATTGTGTGTCTGATGAAACTATTTGTTTCGAGACTAATAATTTTGACTGCGGTCAGAGTTTCATTTTCACAGCAGAATGTATTTAAGTAGTCTGTGTACTTTTGACTGAATTGTTTTTCCCTATTGTGCAAAGTACACTTTACAATAAAATGTGTTTTGTTTCATATTTTATTTGATTAAAATAATCACATCGGATTACCAAAACCATATTTAAAATGAAAACCAAAAGAAGCAAAATGGGGGATTCACATATTGGATCTTAACTATTTAGAAATACATTATGTTTAATGCACAGCTGATTAGTGTCACAAACAAAAGTGAATTACAATTATTATGTATTGTGTGGCACAAATGTCTCTAAAATAACACTTACAACTGCACTACTGTTTTAGTTCAAATTAATTAGCTTTCATTGGTGTCATGATAGAATAACAACATGTCATACTGTAATACATTTCTACCTTTTTAGAATAACTTTGATTTAGTATCTAGTATATGTAAGTTAAACAAAACATGCAGAAAATGACAGAAATACTCATAAAACATAACGACAACTGCTTATAGATGAGTAAAAGCTATTTAGTTTGGCCTACATTCTGTCATTTATTTCATTTTACATTTTTGGCATTTGGCAGACGCTTTTACCCAAAGCGACTTACATTGCTTTATCCTGTACATTTTACATACCTATTTGCAAACCCCTGGGATCGAACCCACAACCTTGCATTGTTAACTCTTGTTGCTCTTACCACTGAGCTACAGGAAAGCTTACCAACAGTGGAGCAAAAATAAAGACGTGATACATTTCATTTAAATGTGACCCTGGACAACAAAATCAGTCTTATGGGTCAATTTTTCGAAATTGAGATTTTTATATAATCGGAAAGCTGAATAAATAAGATTTATATTGATGTATGATTTGTTAGAATAGGACAATATTTGGCTGAGATAAACCGTTTAAACTCAAGAATCTGAGAGTACAAAAAAAAATGTTTTGAATATTGCCTTTGAAGTTGTTAATCAGAGCCACTGTAGCAGGCCATCCACTCAGAAAATGGATGGATGGATGGAATGATTTTTGACCTATAAGAAAAATCAATAATTTTGACCCATACAATGTATTTTTGTCTTTTACTAAAAATGTTCCCGTGCTACTTAAGACTGGTTTTGTTATCCAGGGTCACAAATATGATCACAAATTCACAAGTTTGAAACCTTTGCATTACACACCTCATGGGGATATATTTCCTGTTTAAAAGAAATGATGTATGTGTGTGGTAAAAGCTGATTGGTCAAAGCACAAGCAAGAAAGAGCACCTTTGACCAATAAGAAACCTTTCGGTCGCCCCCTACCTATAGACACGCCCCCACATTTCGCAGAGACCCCTACTAGGTCTAGCTCTGAAAGGAACTTTACAAGAAAACCAAATACAGCCAATCTAAACTAAAACATCTGTAGTACATAAAATAATTTAGGGGATCATGATTTCGGTGCTAGCAGGCTAAAGTTAGCATCTTACCAAATCGTCTATTCCACCTTTAAGCCCCCCTGGGCCTATTCTTTATTCAGTCCGTTGTATTTTATCTTTCAGTTTTTATTTCAAGCAAACAGTAGTAAAAGAAAAAACTATCTGAGATCTATCAGTGATTGATGGGGTTAGGGTTCAATATTTTAAGATTTAAAGAAGTTTTTAGTGAAGTTCATCCCCCTCTTTTACTTTCCTGATGCAGATGAATGAAGTAACCATTGAACAGGACCCTGAAATAGAAAAAATAACACACATGTATGCATTTTTCACAACACATAAAATCATACCATGCTTGGAAATGTATTTGTAAACATGCTAGTTAGACATGCATTTTGGGGGAGTAAAACCAAGTGGATTTTGGTAAAAACCTACTTTTACATCACAGGTATGGTCAGTATTTCAATTTCAGCATGCTGATAAGACATATGAAGAGTGACTCAATTTCTCATCTCAAATCATTATACATTTGTTTCTCTAACCATAAGCTACATGCCTGCACAATGGACTTTAAAGTTTTGCTGTCGGTGTTAAGGTGTTGTCATGGTAATGTTTTCATTATGGCTGGTGTCTACTGATCATGACTCATTGTACTGAGAAGAACATACCACAGAAATCCTGAAGAATTTAGTAAATCTGTAGTTTTGTGCATAAAAAAATATGAAGTTATGAACAGTCAGTTAAAATTCTCCCAATGTAGTCAACATTAAAACCATAATGAAATCCATATTAAAAGTAAAAAAGTGACTTTGCAGTGACTCAAACCACTTGGTCAAACGCAGGAGGATGGGCTTGTGAAATCTTGTAATGTGCTGAAATCTGTCCCTGGGCTGGGGTGGAGCACTTATAAAACACTTCCTAGTCTCTGCAGTAGGCGGACTGAGTCATTCGGTTTGACATGGCGGCTGAATGGAAACAGAAGTGCGATTCAGAGTGGGCTTTGGGGGCTCACGGTGTTCCTATTCCAGATAGCGTGGATTGGAAGTCGGTGTATGAGAAGAAGCCCTTTGAGCGGAACTTGCTCCAGAACCCTTCGCCTTACGGTAATGACGTCACACAGACAGCACGCGCTGGTCCACGTTGACTCACCCTTATTTTTTCTATCTAAGTATCATATCCAAAAATGTAAATTTTCTAATGGAATAAGGTCAATGGATTTATGTTAGGTCTTGGCACGCAAACTGGAGTGAAAGTTTGCGTGGCTTGTATTTATTTTATTGTTTTATGGTTGATAAATTGATGACATGTATGTATTGTTATGTTCTAAGCAATGAGTACTATAAAAAAAACATTGCATCACACTTGTAGATTGATACATAAGAAGACAAAGAGTACTCTTATTATGAAAATGCTTTGCATGTTTTTCGAGAGTTGTTTGTTTTACTTGTCAGTCGTTTCGATGCTTTATCGCCGTTAAGCGCTGCGAATTGTTATATTTAGTTTAGACAATTTAACTGTAAGAGTTTGTTGCAAAGAGCTTAAAACTTAAATTAAAATGTCACACGTGTTAACAACACAGTCCCTCTGGCTAACATTACGCGTGCAAGAGAATCCAAGCTGGAAAGGGAATTTGTATGTTTTGCTTTTATTGGGATTTAAAATATTTTTTTGTTGCTCGATGGCCAGGTGTGAATCACACCACATCCCCACCTGAACCTATTCTCACGGGAGAACGACCCCCTCCAGGCCAGCCACCCAGGTTTGAGCCAGATGGTGAGTCACTAAAAAAGTTGCTGTCTTTAACCCGTGATCCTCCCCTCCACATAAAGAATTTCACATCCATTGCCATTCTGAACTATTTATATAATAATTTATTAAACACTTTCATTATCGTTGCCCTAAAGTTACAAATGTTCACCCTTTAAAAGTGATATGTCTGAATTACAATCATAGGCGATTTCTCTGGCTGGAGCACTAGTACAGAGGTTTTGCCTTATGATACTAGTGGGATTCCTCCTGGGGTTGTGATCTGCCAGTTGCCTCAGTCCAGGTGAGTCCAGCTTGTGTAAGAAAAATGTTCATTGTTTCAACATCTGATAAAAGGCATTTAAAAGCATTTGTCATGTTCCTATGGATTCCAGTACTAAAGTGGATATTTTAGTTATTACCTTTTATAAATTGTTATGATTTTTATGCACAGAATGTTGCATTTGCCGTCATTTGACTTAAATTCTTGGCCTACGTGCATCTAGGTGGTTCTCTTTAGAGCAGCGTGTGGACCTGAAGGCAAAGGGTCTGTGGGACCAGCTGCTGGATGAGTTTCAGCCAGAGATAGTCATTGAAGACTGGTGAGTTTAAAGCGCAGATTCATATTTAAAGCTTTTGCTGTATATTTACCGTGTTAAATAGAGGTTAAAAATGACTCTCACCCACCTGTCAAAATACATTTTCGTTTTCTATACAGCTGTGTTCAAAGAATTAAATGATATCCCTTCTTTTGTATAAGGTATGAGGAAAGTCAGCTTCATAAATCAATTTATCTGCTTGACGTAAAGCTCTTGGGTGCTGATGGTAAGACGGTCATCAAAGAGCACACATGTAGCCCTGAAGAAGAACTGGAGTCTTATTCACACACCTGGAAAAAGGTAATGAAGCATTCATATTTATATGTGGATCCATATATTTATATCCATGTATTTCAATAGTCACATGCTTACATGATATGTCTGTGTTTGTGGGTAGGTCTCCCATGTATTCTCCAACTACGGGCCTGGGGTGAGGTACATTCACTTCCTCCACAGACTGAAGAACAAGTTCATGGTTGAATTGTTTAATACCAAGGTCACAGACAGCTCAGTTGTGATCAGAGTCACCAAATCTGTATAGATTTACGGCATCATGTTGAGGAAAATAGCCAACTAGATGATCCACAGATATATTAATTGAAGTTAGAATCACTGTTATCTGTTGTATTTCCTTGAAATGTTTTCATACATTCCCTTTAATTTCACGTGTGTCCAGCTTAAAGTATAATACAAAATTCTGTTTTACATTACATGACTAAAATATGAAAATATGAAACGAATTTCATCCATAATGACAGTGGACTATAGACAATCTTCATTATGTTGTATTTTTGGCCAGAAGATGGCGACATAGCTCGTGGGCAAGTCCTTGAACGCTTGCTACCTGTACCAAAATTACCATAGCCCTTATTTCTAACAAAGTATCATAGGTTCTAGAGTTTAATGAACCGAACTGTAATACATTAAAATGTAATCATATGTCAACATCATTTATTTTTGTCACTGAGTTTTTCTTATACTAAATTAAAAAAATGTTGTTACTGTGTTAAATTTGTAATGGTAAGAATTTCTTTTTAGAAGGGTCTAATTACGCAAATATTTTTTTATGGAACATTCACCTCTCTAATATCAATTTAAAGCTTATAAAAGGACCCTCTTACCTATTTCCTTTAAATGGTTATTAGTTTATCTTTTAGTGACACCTTGCATTGAAATCCCTACAAAGTTTTCGTTTTCCTAGGTGGTTCAACAGTTTGGCCTTTGTCCCATTTTATAGAGCGTATATATAGTGGCCAGTGCTCCGGTAGTTTAGGAACGAAAGGTTCTCATCCACCAATCATGCGTCAGGTTGAGCTGTTGCGCAGTCTATCGCGTGTTGCGCTCGAAGATGCGCGCATGTTAAGGATGCTCATGCAGTTCCGGAAAAAATACATTGACCACAAACACTGCGCGACCCTCAAATAGATTTGAAAAACTCTTTCCCAACGCCTGCCAATCATGTCTGTTCCAGTCTGAGTTCTTCTATAGACATTAAGGTAAGTTCTCTTCCATAGACATAATAGCGTGAAATATTGCCGGTTCTTTTGAAAGTTCTGTCAACTGATTTGCTGACTTGCACTGCATTTTTTAACAATGAGCATTCACCAGACAGGTGGCATAAATATGGGACACTTCCACAGTCCAACCACATTCACTGTAAACTCTTTCAATCGATAGCTTGGTTAACTTAAGACCTTAAAAGATCTTAAAACCTCGCTGTTTCTTAGCAGAACGTAGCTGTGGCGTTACGCAACAGCAGTTCGCGTTATGAGAAATAATAATAAGTTATTACGGTGTTTTATTATTGTATAATTGAGTCGAGAAAAACTTTATACTCAAGGGTCCTGTTGAGTTGGTGTTATCAGGTTCAGTATAATTATTAATGTAAACAAATATTGATATGCTATTTGATGAAGCATTAAAGATTTACGTGCTAAACCCCTGCCTGGACATTTCGATTAGCCCCCCCATAGTGAAACCAAAGGATCCCCTGAGATAAACTGCAGCCGCTCAATTTGAGCGCCTACTCTTGCATCTTGACATTGCGCAGTTGGCATCATCTGCCACTCACTGCCTGTGTGTTAAAAATAAAATCTTTCCGTATTTTCTTTCAATCTGCGCATTTGATTCCATATCAAAAGATGACCTTTGAGCTCGAACAAAAAACTTGAGAGTAGCCTATATGTAGGCTGACTATAGATATTGAAATTTGTTAAGGCACGTCCACAGTAGGCTATGTCGACGGTCTCACGCTTATAAAGTGACCAATTTCTTGAATTACGTAAAAGTCACGATTGTCTGGTGGACGTGTGCGGCCACAGTGAAACGGATTAAACGGTAACCCGTCTAGCTCGGTGTTGTCTTTCGAAATGGAAAAAGAAAGGGAATATTTAGTTACCATTCTGAATGGTCTAACGTGTGTAAATGTGTCCGAATAAGTAAATACTGCATATATAATTGTAATTTCGGTGTGATTTATTGAATTTCGATTTTTTTTTGTTACGATTGGGATCCAGAAAATGTGAGAACATTACTATTCTTTTTTATTTTAATTTATGAAAATTCTCAATAAGTGGAGCATTGCGTTAGTAGAACGGGGATACATGGGAATAATCACCTATAGCCTACCTTAAATGCCCTTAAAGTTGCTTTGGCTACAAGCGTCTTCCAAATGCATTAATGCAAGTGTAATGTTTTTTTCCGACCCCTTAAACACACCTTAATGTAATTTTCCTCAATAAAAATTCATCATTCACCCTCATGTCATTCAAAACCTCAATTTGACTCATTCCATTCTAGAACACAAAAGAAGATATTTTGAGATATATCTCTGAGGTCCATATAGTGGATGTCCACTCCAGTGTTGCTTGGTTATCATTCTTCAAAATATCTTGAGGGTGAGTAAATTGTGAAACAATTTTCATGTTGGATGAACGATTATCAATAAAATTTCTCATGAAAACATTAACTGGTTCCTACAATGTAAGAACCTGACTCATACACGCAGGTTAGTGGTTAAACTACCTATGATGAAGGGGCAGTTCTAAACGGTAAAGTATCTAGTCCAGTAAGAGACAGCAACATGAGACTCAGCGTGTGTTCACCATTGTAAACCATCCTTACACATACACATAACACAATCACAATCAAAGATGTTCTCAATTACACTTTTATAGTATGTCTACTACTATTTATAAAAGTCTAGTTGATAACATCCTCAACATACATCAACTACGGGATGATTTTCATGTATCCATTATCAAAACAATCACCAGGAAGAGTAAAAAAATCAGTCCAGTGCATTCTCTCCATCTCTTCTTTATTTTCCATTCTCTCTATGTCCTTAACACGCATGCTTATTCCTCTCCATCCAGGCTTGGAAGAGGGATGCATTTTGTTAAGTAGCCTTTTAGACACAGACATTTGTTCTGCTCTTTGGACAGGTAATGCCGTGTTTGCATTGCCTGTAGAACTTGATATGCTGGAAGTGATGTAATACTGAAATGGAGCTCTTTAAGGTTAATTTTCACTGGAGGAAATAAAGAGGAAAGGATTGTGCATAGCACTTAAGTGGTGGTGCATAAGCTACTTGCATTTAAGATATTGCATTTGTCGTTAAACTCAAATACACAAAATGTCTTTAAAATAACACATGACAAAATACTAAAGGATTCTATAATGTAATGTGTTTTTCTATACTGTGTTAAATCTGTTATTGTGGAAGAAGTGTATTTGTATTTTCGCTATAATCTTTTGAGTTTTGATCACTTTTTAGTGATGAGTATCAAAGAGAGCATTTCTAATGACCAAATATATATTTGTGAGTTTGACTGCATGTGTAGCCTCTGCTTTGATGTGGCTGTTAAATTTGTAAGTTAAATTCCTAGAAAAACATTTTACAGTGTTTATTGAGAGAAAAATGCACGTGCATGGCATGTATTTTGCGTCACCGCAACATCCTCTCACACAAACACACTCTTGACCCCCAGTTACTCTTTCTGTCTCTGTCTCAGAGGGTTATGATGAAAATGAAACTCTGTGGGTTCTGAGCTCAATCCCTGCAGCTGCTGCTGAAGTCTTGCCATCACAGAGAGCTCTACCTGAATCTGCCCTCCTGAGGTTATCCGAGTCCACCCTCCTCAAGACACCATCCCATGAGACACTAGTAAGTCACTTGAGATTGTTATGTCTTAGTGCTTCCTCAACCTCATTTGCATATTTTTATGTCTTGCCAGAACATGGAAACTTTAAAACAAATGTAAATGAAACCAATCTAAACTAAGTAATGCAACTGTGAGGTTGGCATTGTCATTCACTTAAAATGGTTTTATGCAACAAAATGTCTGGTCAATTTTCACACTATCAGAAATTTACATGCGTGTTTGTCGGACTAAATGTGATTTGCCTAATCGTTGTGTCTGTGCACGTGTGTCTGGTGTGTGTGTGTGCCGTGCTAAATATTGCATAACGGTTGTGTCGTGATGAGTGGCAGATGAAGTTGAGACTGCGGATCCTTCTAGAGTAACGCTGGCCAGGATGAGGGGCCACCGTAACACACACCACAAGACCTCAGCCCTCGGCCTCACCACTGCAGTCTGATGTTTGTTTCTCTGTTGCTTCAAAGATGCAGTCTGGTTTATTTGACTCTGTGTATCTGGGTTTTTCACCTATTGTTGCTGTCTAAGTAAAACCCTCATCTTCCCTTTTTAGTCTGACAGCAACTAATGCATGTCTGCTGTTCCAAGGGACTCTATCGATGTGCCTCATCTTTGTCTGTGAGGTGACCTGGCGGTCTCAGTTCGTTACATTTCAGTTATGTAAACATGCTCATGTATAAAACTGACACAGGTTCCAGGTCAAATGATCAGAGTCTCTGATCAGAGCACTTGATCTAAACCTGTCATTAGTTAAGCACCTGATCTTCAATCGATCTGCAACAAGTTAAATATTTAATGCATGGATGGAGACCATGAAAGCAAGAGTAGAGTTTCTCAGTCAAATGCTAATGTTAGTCTGTCAGTCACTTGCACTGTGTCAATCTGTACCTGGATACACGTGACTGTGTGTTTATTACTCAGTTGTTTGTTTAGACAAACATAAAGTTGTTAAAATTGATGTAACATTATTTGAACAAATTTCACTTTTTGCCTTTTAGCCTTTTTTATGACTGTCAGAAAAAAGTCCAAAATTTATATTTTTCAATTTGCTGGTACCCTTAAGGATTTTTCTACCTGTACAGATAAACAAAACATAAAATGTTGTATATTTTTAGGTACAGTTACAAGTTAGGGGTACGAAACTGGACCTTTACACAATAGGTCCTTATTATGGTCAAAATATGTATCCAGAAAGAAAATAACATTTTTTGTTTTGTATACCTGTAAAGGAAAGAACCCTTAAAGGTAAGATTCTTTGTACTTTTTTCTGACTGTGAATGTCACAAGCTTCTGTTTTTTTTTTGTTTGTGTGTTTGTTTTGACAGAAATACTAAAACTAAAAGATCTATATAACTTGATGCCTTAAAGGTTTTCCACTCATTTACTTTAACAATCCCTATTTTGTATTAGCCTATCCTACACTTTTGACCCAAAAGACACATTGTGAGAAAAGTAAATTCTCCCATATTGTCACTTTCTAAGTTGCTTCTCATTTTAACATGTAGTGCTGTTTTGTGTAGTGTGTGAAGATTACAGAATAACCTATATAACTGGGTGGGGTGTGTTATAGTGCAGGGGTTTTCAAACTTGTGGATTGCACAATGCGATAAGGTGGGTCATGCAAAGTTAGCTGGTTGTTGCGGTGAATGACACAAATACTGTTTAGTCCAATGACTAGCAATAAAAGTGGTTTTGAAATATTATACCAAAAAAACTAAACTTCATTCCTATGACAAGGAAAGTAAAAACTTCTCACTTCTGTGTTTCCCCATAGTGTGGTGGATCATGAGATAGATTATGCCCGTTTAAGTGGGTCACAAAATGAATTGTTTGGGAATTTTTGTTATAATGAAGAGAGACAGAAGAGAGAGCAGGACAAAAAAAACAAGATTATAGTGTAGTTGTACTGAAAGAAGATCGCAGATCTCAGCGTGTGTGGATATATACCTCCTTAGCAGGTGCCATTGCAGGAGACAGCAGGAACACTGTGTGCTAAGACCGTGTGTTGTTTTTGTATTATGCTTGTAGGCTCGAGTAGAGTTAATTGGTGATATTGCGGTTGATTGCAAAGAATTCTATTACTAATTGAAATTATAATGCAAGTTGATACTATGACTCTCTCTGTAATTGTTTGTGTGTGGATGCATTTCACAATAACTCAATTGTTCAATTTTGTCCTCCTGGTATTATGTACACAAGTTTGTGTAATCAGTATTGGCTGGCAAGTTTGATAGAGGAGAGAGAGAATGATAGAAGGTGTTAAATCACTTTACCTTGAACGACAGATCTTGCTCTTTTCCTCTGGACTTTCAGTAAATGCCTAATGTCCTGTTCCACAGTGTGACTGTTAGTAAGTTGGTCATTAAATGAAATAGTAAGTGTGCTATACGACATCATGGCTTTGATGTAAGTTTCTTGAACCGGTCTATTTATGCTCTAATGATAATTAGTTGACATGTAGATGCAAATCATTGAGAGTTAGTTGATAGTTACTTATAGTCAATATGACGTCTAAAGTGGAATATCCAAGACAAAAGTGTAACCCAATCTTTAACAACGACATATTTCAAATCACACTTTTTATAATAGAATTTCAGATCATTTAATTTATTGATTCAGCAAACCATTACAATCTAATATAAAAAATGTTTCACTGTTTATCGTCTTTGACTTCATCATCCTCCCATTATCTCTTCTCAAGCATCACTTTCATGTTTCCTAGAACGTAACCCCCTCTCTTTTCCTCATTCTGTCTCCCTCTGTCACTTTCTCTCTCTGGTGGTGGTAATCTTAACCACTAAAAGGTGCTAACTTCTATTAAGCTGTCAGAGCTCAGTGTGTAAACCAATCCGGCCAATCACTTATCAGCGGCACTGACAGACTGAAACAGTGTCATTGTGGTAACCAGAGACATACACACACACTCATGCACCAGCACACAAATATACACACATACCATGCACAAATTTCCACTCAAACACTGTACAGAATATACTGTACACTGATGAGGAGACATGCACAACTATTTTTTACGACTTGAAAGACATTTTTATGAATGCATACACACGTGTGCATATTTGTGGTGTAGGTATGATAGGTGGGTTATTTTTGGACAGTGGTGTAGAGTAGCACAGTAAAGCTGAAGTCCAGGTAACCATAGAAAGTGAAATATGACCACACCGTTCAGTCCAGCACATTACTCTCAATCTCTACCACACACACACACACACACACACACAGATATAAATAAAAGAGAAGGAATTTAAAAAGTAAATTGATACTGTTGTGTTAGATTTTGTGGCTGTGCTGTTATTGTTGCGCTATATTGCAGCTTACTCCCATTTATTTCATTATTTTTGTTTCATAAGGCAGCTTGCCAATTGTGCACCTATTGCGTCTAGTCTATTAACATACTTATACATAGTATGAAATGGATATGGATAATTGATCATTATTTGCTTGAAGTAACCCCATTCTCTGTTTCTTTTTGTGTCTCCCGTCATCAGGAGGAGAGACGTTCCTTTTGCCATACTCCTTCTTGGTCATGGCTCCTCCTCCTTGCCTCCACCTTCTCCTCCTGCTCTTCCTTCTTCTCCTCTCTACACAGGTGTACGCGGACAGCAGCATTCACGAGAACAGCAATAGGAGCGCAGATAGTCCCAAGAGATCCTGTGCTGATAAGGTCACATGTCAACCAGGGATTCTACTTCCTGTCTGGTTGCCGCTTGACCCCTCACTGGGTATGCAGACATTAAGAGCAGTCATCTACTTCTCAGCTCTACTCTACATGTTCCTGGGTGTGTCCATCATTGCTGACCGCTTCATGGCCGCCATTGAGGTCATCACCTCACAGGTGCGACGGCAGCTGTCTGAGTCCACTCCCATCAACTTCTTTTAATGACAAACCGTTGTTTTCAAACAGAATAAGTCAAGAGCGTAATAAATATTCATGCAAATGGTGGTTGGGTGGGCAATATGAAGTTTGGTTCATTCATAAGGATAATATAATATAAAGGTAGACACATGATTTGTATCTTACAGGAGAAAGAGGTGACTATGACAGGTGCGAATGGAGAGAAGACAGTAGTGACAGTTCGAATCTGGAATGAAACAGTCTCAAACCTCACACTTATGGCCATGGGTTCATCAGCACCTGAGATACTGCTTTCTGTGATAGAGGTACACACGCAACATTTCACAACACTATATTTTTTAAATGATGAAATTCTGTGTTGTCAAAATTGAAAGTTTTTAATCCTTTTTGGTTAGATATTTGCAAAACCCAGTGAAAAAGTGACAAACATAAAAGGTGACTCATAATAATGATTTATGGCAAAAAAATACGAAATATGGAGATGCAAGGATTCAGAAGGTCAGCAGAGATATGTGTATTAATGGTTTAATATTACATATAGTTCTCTCTTATATGTGTAACATATTCCATCTTTTAAGTTTCCTTTATGTAAGGCATTTCTATGCTGCAATTTAAATGAGGTGATTTTATTTCTTTCTGTATAGTGTTTAAAACTTTTTTTTAATCCTTATATGTCTCATTAACAAGTATTTTAATTGCACTGTTCTTGGCCTGTGTCTAGGTGTGTGGGCATGGTTTTCAGGCAGGAGAACTGGGTCCTGGCACTATAGTGGGCAGCGCAGCATTTAACATGTTTGTGATAATCGGCATCTGTGTGTTGATGATACCCGACGGAGAGGTGAGAAAGATTAAACATCTCAGAGTCTTCTTCATTACTGCGTCCTGGAGCATATTCGCATACATCTGGCTCTACCTCATCCTGGCAGTCATAAGCCCAGGTGTTGTACAGGTGAGTGTGTGTATTTGCCTAGAATTTGCTTAATCTAGTTTTAGCGTTTTATTCAACCAGATTCTTGAGGGCGGTTTCCAGGACAGGGGTTATCTTAAGACAGAACTAGGCTTTGGTTAAATTAGGATATTTAAGTCGTTTTTAATACATACTTTACAAAAAAATATTACTTTTTGGCATATTGAGACAAAATAATCGCACTGATATATTTTAAGATATGTCAGTGCAAGACACCTCTTACATTTAAATTAGTCTGGGACTAGGCTTAAGCCCTGTCTGGAAAACTGCCCCTTGTGGTCTTACTGCCTGCCATTTTTTTATTATTCAATCAAACATTTTTATTAAATATAATTTTAGTTTTGTAAAGAAACCACTATATTTGCATCATTAGTTTTGTCTACAGCATCTCAAATTTTTGACATTTAAGTATACAACTTCAGATTTTATATGTCTGTGAAACATTTTACTTAAAGATGGGGTAACATGCTATTTCATGCTTTCTGACTTCTTTACACTGTTAAACGTGCTGGCTTCTCATGCTTAACATGGTCGACTTGTTAAAAAACGTATAACGTATTATTTCTGTGTTCGATACACTCCCACAGCACTAAAACTTGCTTCAGAAAGTTGTTATTCCCTTTTATTGTGCATTCTCCCAAATGCCCAAGCATCATCCATCGAGCGAAAGACCACGCCCATGCAGTAGTGCGAGAAAAAGACCGCGCCCACGCGTCAACCAGCTAGCGTGAAAAAAGATCAGCACACCCACCTTTCGCAGCAGGTTTGGCAGTAACTTACTGTAGATTTAATGTACATTTTTGTTTAAGCACAAACTTACCAAGTTTATTTATTTTTCTTTCATAAAACAAGACTAAATATCTTGGGTAACTTTTCTTGTTATGTAAATTATAGGAAGTCTAAAATATTTTTAGGAAAAAATGCTTAGGAAGAATGTCACTTCTTGCTCATTTTGAATCTCAAAAGTCAAAGTGTTTTAATTTTGATAAAATGTATTTATCTAATTGGAAAGTATATTAAGTAGTAATTAAATCTACAGTAAGTTACTGGCAAACCTGCTGAAAAAACTACAGCAAAGTTTAGTGTGTGTTTGTTTGCTCACTGCATTTGGCTGATGAACGTTATATAAATGGTGGATATAAGGCTGGATTTGGAGATCGTTTGAAACGGATAGATGCGGCGGTCCAAGATGCGGAACATGAACATCACGCAGTGAGTCAAACTAAAGCTGTGTCCCAAATGAAAAACTGTACACTATGCACTTAAACTATGCACTTAACCATCTAGTATATGAATTTCAGAAGAGTAGTATCATCCTAAATGGAATACTAAATGGTTTTATACTAACCGGAAGTATATACATTTCCCGGACGAGCGCCAAGGACCTCAATCACAAGGCACAATGATGGTGAATAAAAAATCATTTAATGTGGTTTTCATCTGTTTTGCCCAGCACTACTTTAGTCATCATCAGATTGAAGCGTTTTCACTCTGCAAGAGAGTTTTGCTTGAGCAGCGTCTGACAGCCCCACCTCCCTTCCGCTGCATAAGCGAAACTGCAACCGCTGAGTGAGTGAAGTGTATACAGATCCACACTTCATATTTTCAGTCTAAAAAGTGCATCATCCGGGTACTAACGGTGCACTTATTTTTTGAGGATTTTCAATGTGAACGCACTACGCACACTATTTATACTACAAAATAGCGTAGAATAGTGCATAAGTGTGCAATTTGGGACGCACCTTGTGTCATATGTCTGCGTTTGTTGGCAATCGGCACGTAAAAAAAAAAAAAATGATTGGATAATGCAATGATGTATTGTGTGCTCGTGCTGTAGTTCCGTTCCCCTTGCCCGCCTCTAGCATCTTGTCTTTTTACGGAAGTAATCAAACTACTGTATCTCTCTTTTATAAATTTGATCAAACTAAATACTCTTTGAAGATACAAAGTATGCTCAAGATTTATATGACATTGACAGAAACTGCGTGTGTTACCCCATCTTTAAGTGAGCCTATAAGCTTTTCAACAACGGTTGATTGTATTTGAAAATTTTAAGTGAAATTAACCCTTTGTGTTTGTTTGTGTGTGTGTTGTCTGTGAGGTGTGGGAGGCAACGGTCACTCTGGCCTTCTTCCCTTTGTGTGTACTCATGGCGTGGATCGCTGACCGGCAGCTTCTCTTTTACAAATACATAACCAAACGTTACCGTGCCGACAAACGTCATGGTATCATTGTGGAGATGGAGGGCGACCTCGCACCCAGAGGCATTGATGCCATTATGGGGGAAAAATATCAAAACAGCAGTACCAGTGTTCATGTTGAGACAAATAAAGTACATGAACAGGACAGAGAGGAGGTGAGGGTGCAAGACAGAGAGACATTGTGAATATTATTGTGAAAAATTGTTCTGGTTTAAAATCTGTCAAGAAAATTTGTGATATATCTTCAAATGCCACACAAAAGTAAGGTAATTACCATAGAAATACACAGGGTACGGCCAAAATACCTTTAAGGCAATAAAATGCAATAAACACAAAAGTTGAAAGTATGGCCATAACATGTAAACATTACATATCTTTTAACCTTGATAAATGATTACTTATTAACAACTAAAGAACCTCAGCGTTAAAGCAATAGTTCACCCCAAACGTAACATTTTATCATACCATACCTTTATGACTTTCTTTCTTCCACAGAACACAAAATAAGATATTTTTGAAGAATGTTGGTAACCTAGCGGTACCATTTTGACATTGGTTTTGTATCCATACAATAGAAATCAATGTGAACCATTCTTCAAAATATCTTTTTTTGTGTTTTGCAGAAGAAGGAAACTCAAACAGGTTTAAAATGACAAAAGGGTGAGTAAATGATGACAACTAACTTCTGTATGATAGGTCCAAGAACATAAGAGAGGAGTTTTGTTTGCTTAAACTGCAAACATTCAGAAAAACGTATGCCTAAGATTACACTGTTGAGAATGTATGTGCTTTAACAAAGAATAGAGCAAGTAGAGCTTAAAAATAATAATAAATTGAATAGGCCATTAAAATGAGATTATTCCATATTGCCTGTGTTTGTAGGTGATCCGCATGCTGAAGGAACTGAGACAGAAGCATCCAGACAAAGATCTGGACCAGCTTATCGAGATGGCAAACTACAGCACCATGCAGAAACAGCACAAGAGCCGAGCCTTCTACAGGGTGCAGGCCACACGCATGATGATCGGTGCGGGAAATGTACTAAAGAAACATGCCGCAGCTGGACAGGCGAAGAAAGCAGCCGCTGGTTTAGCTGAGGATGATCTTGCCACCTGCGCTCACATCGCATTTGAGCAGGCGCAGTATAAGTGCAGTGAGAACTGTGGGAGCATCAGTCTGTGGGTCTGCCTGCGGGGGGGAACAGGCACCAGAACGTTTAATGTCGATTACAGGACGGAGAACGGGTCAGCAAGTGCTGGGGCAGATTATGATTATTGTGAGGGAATCCTGGTGTTTCTGCCTGGAGATACACGCAAAGAAATAAAGGTGAGAGAGGTGGAAACATGTTTATTTCAGAGTCAGAGTGCTTTCTATACGAAATTGATTGAACGTTTAGTCCGTTCTGTTCAATGAAACGGATTCTCAGACTGAACCAAAATGAAACCATTGAACTGATTGTGGAGTGATACATCAGTTAAGTAGAATGTCGTTGTGTTAGATCAGAATAGACTCAAGCTGGAAATGAGTAAATCATTTATTATTTAGATTAACCTAAGTATACAGTGTTTTAAAGGATTGTTGTCTTAAAGGCATGTTTTTGTGTTCTCTGAAATTGTATTGATTAATTTTTCTATTTTAAAATGTTTACTAATTCATCACATTTCCTCTCATATAGATCAACATTAATTTTTTATGTACTACTGTTTCAAATGAATCTCTTCAAGCCTGTCTCTTGTTTCGAACAAATTGTGCTGGTGCTAAGGGTAACATTTTAGAGTGTTGTTCTAAGTCACACATTTTAGAAGATAATGTGGTTAAAGTCCTGGTTACTGTTTAGCTTGCTGTTAAGAGTGGTGGTATTAAGGGCTATATTGTTGTCCATGTCCTTTAACCTATATCTTATACTCTGAATAAATTAAATAAGTCATGAAACAAAAGTGCAGAAATAAGCAAGAAATAACAAGTATATAAGCTGAGTATGATTATTAAAAAAAATTAAGGTGCCTGTATGTGTATTTTATAGGTGGGTATTATTGACGATGATGTGTTTGAAGATGATGAACACTTCTTTGTGCGTCTCTCAAACCTGCGAGAGGGAGAGGAGGGGGGAACCACTGATGCTGCCCGACTGGTTGAACCCTACGTTACCACAGTAACCATCCTGGATGATGACCATGCAGGGAGCTTCTCATTCGGTCGGAGGGAGCTCTGTGTGGGTGAATGCTCGGGTGTGGTGGAGGTGCCTGTGAACCGGACCACAGGTGTGCGAGGGACTGTGGTGATTCCGTATCACACGGAGGACGGTTCGGCACGACAGGGTGTTGACTATGAACACACACAAGGAGAGCTGGAGTTTACCAATGAACAGACTAGGTAAAAGATGAACAGTTTACCCTGTTTGTGTTATAATTATTTTTACACACAATTTGACAGAACTGCTTAACTAAAACTATGAGTATCGTTAAGTTAAATAAAAATAAACATGCCTTCAAAAAGTTGATAGGGAAAAACAAACAATATAGATATTTACCAACAATATTTAGCAGTTAATGTACATTTCATTCTTATTGGTTTAAAGCAGTTTAATTTAGCTAAATTGTTTTAAAAAATTGGAAATTTGACGATGCCCCCTTGTGGCCCGTGCTCCGGCCCCCGGCTTTAATGGGATAGTTCACCCCCCAAAAATTATAATTCTGTCATCATTTACTCACCATCAAGTTGTTTCTGTATAAATCTTTGTTCTGATCAACACAGATAAAAATATTTGGAAGAATGCTTATAACCAAACAGTGGACAAACTTGGACCCCATTCACTACTGCAGTAGGATAAATATTTATATTTTTTGTTCTGATGAACATAAAACAAATGTTTTGAAGAGTGTAGGACAGCAAATAGTTCTGGGGCACTTCTGACTACCATTGTCATTTTTCCTACATGGTGGTCAATGAGGTCCAAAAACTTTTGTTTAGCCTACAGGCAATTGTCCAACTATCTTTCTCTGTGTTCAACCCTTTAAAAACAACACATTTATAAAAATCTCCTTTTTTCTTTTGTAATTTTTGCTTTCTGAAATTTAAAATCTTAATACTAGGTAAATTGACTATATACATGTATTCTCATTGTTTTCGAAAAAGCACCACCAGAACTGTCTGCGCATGCATTTGTGTGATTGTTAATGTATGGGTCCCTCCAGGCCATATAAGGTGTCAGGTGTGTGGTGTTGTCTTGTGGTGTTACCACTTTAAACTGATTTTTTTTTTTAAATTAACACTGTACCTCGGCATGTAGTTAGTATTACATTCATTAATTTAGTGTGTTTATATAAAATGTGATGAGATTGAGAATGAAATCTGTGCTGTTTACTAAGCTGTAGAGAGGTAATACCGCAGCAGGGGTTTTTGGAGAGGAGAGCGAGTACACAAAGCTCCCTCAGTTCATCTGTGTCTATGTGCGTAGGTTAATAATTCATGCACTGTTTGTAAAGTATTCATGTAGACTCAACTCTGATGTGATTTAAATGCTGAGGTCTCCTTTAATATTTCAGAGGTAAAACCGAGAGGAAATGATTATTTGTCCTTTGCTCTTTGTATGTGTGTGTGTTTAGTAAGATGCTACAGGTGCGCATCATTAACATGCAGGAATTTGAGAAGCGAGAACATTTCTACATTGTCCTTGAAGAACCCAAATGGCTCAAGAGAGGCATCTCAGGTGTGTGTGCATATTTTAACCAAAGAGAAAAAAAGAGATCCATTATTCTGTTTCAGAGTATTTAAAAGAATCTGTGTTTGGGAGATTTATTTGAATGTATATTTTAATTTGTAACGGCTATTGAGATTAGAAATAGCCGTCTCACCACGCATTTCTATGACCAGTGTCCCGTTTCAGATCAATAACAGCACAACAGGGGACAAACTAGACATGCGTCACTCACAGTAACAAGATCCAACTCAGCTACACACACACACACACTCTTCAGGCACACGTTTTGTTTATGTGAGCCAATATGTGTGAATGAAAATGAACGTTAAAGAGAAAATAAACACTAGGTTCATTAGTAAACAAATAAGTTACTTTCATTAATTTAACAATTAAACCGTTGCAAATAATACAGGCATCGCTTGCACTGACAAGAATAAACCACTTTTGACTGCTTGATTTGTTAAAAACAATGAATAAATGTATTTGTCTATTCGCATGCTGCAGATCTGTTGTTAAATCAGGGTAAGATGAGTTTGCCTTTTGCTGCATTTATTCTGTAGAGCACATCTCTTCGCATTAGTAAAGAAATCTAACTCCTGTCGCTTTTTTATGTATTAACTTTCTCTCACTATTTTCCCAGCCACTGCTGGTCCACAGCTGGACGTAGCCAGACGTATAGCAGAGAAAGGAAAGCCAATTCTGGGTGAAAACAGCAAGCTAGAGATCATTATAGAGGAGAGCATGACCTTCAAGGTAGACACGCATCATACCCCAAATATATGCTAAGTAATAAAGTATAATAAACTTTTTACCAGGATCTCATGTGAATTATTTACACTACTTTACATTATGCTTTATAAACAAAATGTTTTTATTTTTGTGAGTGGATTCATAATCAGTTCATAAATCTATTATAATACAGTAGATTGGAAAGCACTGGTATATGCATTGATGGCCACATAAAACATTGTGCCCATGTAAGCACATCACACATTAGCCTTAATTACATAAACTTTGATTCCTTCCCTATGTAGGTCCGACAGGGAATGGCCCCTAATGGAGTCTTAGATGTGGTATAGTGGCCCCTCCCCTCTGTGTGTAGTGTGCTTTGGAGTGATCCTTAATTTAAACTTTTAATCACTCATCTGTAAAATTACTGGACAATCTTTAAATGCATGAATACAATATTTTCAGATTTTCCAATTGATTGTTCCCTGACTGTGGGAACTGTGATTATACCAACCAATCGAGGACTGCAGAGATTACGTATTTTTGTAGGCAAACTGGAATTAAGCGCTGCACTGGTTCCCATGACCGAAAGCCGCATTTTTCCCAACAACATTCACAAGAAGAAAGGAAGATCACAAAAGATCAAATCTGTGATTTACAAAGGTTTAGGATGTTTACACATTTTGTCCATCAATATAATCTTTACAGATTAACACAACATGTGTAACTTATGAAGCCTAAATACAGAGGCAGAGGTAAAAAGCTAACTTGGATCTTTAAACTACACAACGGTCGCACGATATTAACGGCATCACCATGTCTCCCACAACTTTTTCAAACTTTATTAAAAACATTTTCCCTAGTTAGTTATTATTAGGGATGTAACGATTCACCTTGAGACGGTCGAAAATCGATTATAATGTGTGACCATTTAAATCGGTTGAGATGTGAACTGAATCGCAATACATTTTTTGAACAGCAGGGGCCGCCATATTCACTGCAAACATAAACGTGGACATGCTGATATGTCTTAAATGCAAAGAAATCCAAGAAAAACACGGACCGTATTAGTTTGTTTATATGAAATAGCCGTTTTCTATTATTAATTTGTTTTAAAATTGCAGTTTAGTTTTATTATTTGAAATAAAACATCATTTTATTATACAAAGAAACGTGAAGCATTTAAGAAATAATGCAAGTGAAGTTGTTCATTTCTTAATTGTTTCAACTCATTTTGTAAAAATAAATCGTGACTAAATCGCATCGTGTGATCAGAATCGTGAATCGCATCGTGAGCTGAGTGAATCGTTACATGCCTTGAAATTATTTCTCTGTGAATAAATCCCCTTCCACGTTTTTAGAGATTTGTGTCCATGTTGGATTATTTGTTAGATTTATGTGTGCAACTACGTCTTAAGTTCCCACCAGGTAGTCGCTGTTAGCCACATTTTAGCTAACCGACGTTTGTCCTTCTTTTTGAGGGTGTGGCTTAAAAGTGATTTCAACTTTAAATTAAAATTTGAAATAAAAAATAGTTATAGCAGTTTGATTGTACATTAATAATTATAAAAAAATCTAGAAACATTATTTTATTTTACTAAAAAAAATTATAAAAAAACCCCCTGAAAATTACAGACATACTTCGAAACAAGTTTTGTTTCAAATTTCAAGCTAATATCACAAAAAAATGGCTTCTGGGATAATCGTTAGACCAACAACTGCCACAAGGTGTCATATAGGCTCCAGTGGTTTACTACATACAAATTAAAACATATCATCATTATATATCAGAAGGACATACTTGAAGCTTTCCGATGATGTTGAGGTTTTTTGAGATTTATTTTGTGATTTACAATATATATAGATATATAGTTTGTCAGGATTTAAATGGAATTATATTGCATAACTTCAGTGTTCCACTGGAACGGTGAAATTTAGCAGCATTTAATAATTTTATGCTCACTCTTGTCATAAATGAATAAATTACAACTCTTACATAATTTATATTGTAAAACACTGGTCAAATATGTTATCCTGCCTTGATGCCCGATGACTCCTGAGATAGGCGCAGGCTCCCCATGACCCGAGGTAGTTCGGATAAGCGGTAGAAAATGGAATGGAATGGAATGGTCAAATATGTATCTTAAAGTCTTAGGGCTTTATAATGATATATAGTTGGTTATGATTGGATTAGATTTTAGTTGTGAAATATTAAATTGAACCTAGGTGTTCCAATATTGGAACAGTGACAGTTTAGACACGATAAAGGCAAAAAAATTAGTTTAACAAGCCGGTTAAACTGGTGTGTTTTATGTTATAGATCAAAACGTGAAAACATATTTTATTTCAGTCAATTTAGCAAAAAAACATTTAAAAAAACACTGAGTTTGGGACGATGGAACCAGAAGTGCAAAAATGCAAACTTGCATCAGGGGTTTGCAGAAATACATAATATCTCCGGTACTCTATGGGTCAAATTGATTGTCATAAACAGATCAATTTGTCATATAAAAATCACTAATCAATGCTCTGTTGTGTATTTTGTTTTAGAATACTGTAGATCGTCTGTTGAAGGATACTAATCTTGCAGAAGTAATTGGCACACACTCCTGGAGAGAGCAGTTCATCGAAGCAGTAACAGTCAGTGCAGGTAGAGTGAGACCGTATTTGTGTTTGCATTATGTATGTACATGTCAATGTTGTGTGGATAACCTTCAAGAGACAGGTCTTGACAATGTTTTATGGTTGCTTTTCTCTCCTCCCTCTTAGGAGAATGTGATGAAGAAGGAGGGGAGCCTCAGCCGCCATCTTGCTTTGATTATTTCATGCACGTGTTTTCTGTGTTCTGGAAGGTTCTGTTTGCCTTTGTTCCACCCACAGGGTACTGGAATGGCTGGGCCTGCTTTATTGTGTCCATTCTGGTTATCGGCATGCTAACTGCTGTCATCGGAGACTTGGCATCTCATTTTGGCTGCACGGTGGGACTTCGTGACACCGTCACGGCTGTGGTGTTTGTTGCCTTAGGAACTTCCATACCAGGTACGTGTGTGTTGTCATTTTTGTGTCATTATGTACAACCAAAAGCCTTTTACCAATCAAGCATCTAATTTTCTAGATACGTTTGCAAGTAAGGTTGCCGCTACACAGGATCAGTATGCAGATGCTTCTGTTGGAAACGTAACCGGTAGCAACGCCGTTAATGTCTTCCTTGGGATTGGTGTGGCCTGGTCCATTTCAGCCATTTACTGGGAGGTCAAAGGTCAGGTGTTTTACGTAGACCCTGGATCACTCGCCTTCTCCGTCACACTCTTTACCATCTTTGCCTTTATCAACATTGGTGTGCTGATGCTACGGCGACGGCCATCGGTGGGCGGAGAGCTGGGAGGGCCCAAAGTGCCGAAGATTCTGACAGGAATGTTGTTCATCGGATTGTGGCTTCTCTACATCACATTCTCCAGCCTTGAGGCCTACTGTCACATCACTGGCTTCTAAGGACATAGAAAGAATGAAACAAAGCTAACTTAGACTTGCTATGAACAAAAATGGCATACAGACGATGTTGTGAGAGAAATCATGGCGGTATTAACTATGTTTTCCATGGTAATCTGTACACAGTATGCACTGTTTGTTTACACAAAGACTGTAAGTTTGCAGCATTAATTGCACAAATGGGTGTGTTGGTGTCCAACAATGGTTTTAAAGACAATCAATGCATAATAGAGTTATTATGAAGTTGAACATTTTACTATGAGATTACATCATTCTACATTGGATGGAGGACACACTTCTTTATGCAGCACTTTTGATGAGGACTGTGTCATTTTATTGTCAATCACATGGAGTCATTTGTTTGGAAATCCTGTGATCATGTGCACTGTTGATGCCGCATAGGAGTGAACAAAAGAAACAAGTGAGAATAGAAACTAAACTTGTTCTCACAGTTTCAATGATGAATATCAAGCACTGATGATGATTAGCCATTATGAAAGCCTGAAGTCTTGCATATCAAGTTGATCAAAGTAATACTGTGTATAATGTATTATTGTATAATAATCCTTATCATAATTCATATTCATAATATATTAATTTAAATACTGAGTCTATGTCTTGTGTCACTTTATGAAATGCACAAAAATAAAATAGCATTTCTGTAAGTAAAACCTTAAAACAATTTCATAGTTTTGTAGTTTTTACGGTGCTTTCGGTATTCTTTAGGGCACATGTATCCCTCAAATACAGTCTAAATAATTATGTTAAAATATTAACAGAAAACAGACATTGATATTCCCAACGCCATTTAGCTCTACAGAAACGCGCCTTTAGTTTGAGTTACAGCCGTATAAGCCAATCATATTTAGTGATCAAAAACCCCGCCCCTTCTTGAGTGTGCCTGAAGCAGAAGGCCCCGCTGCCGGTGACGCTTCCGGGACAAGAGCGTTAAGTTCATTTTATAAACTGGTAAGACTTTTTTGGCAGTAAAAGATATCCTTGCGGGAACGGGCATTTTTAACTCTCGATAATTGGGTAGTTTAAACGATACTGATTTTGACTCTGTTCATGGCAGTTTTCTCTTAACATAAGGTTTGGTTAAAGCGTTTTAATCAACCGGAAGAAGACGACGTCCACGCGCCCTCACACGGAACCGAGGACGTCCAGTCTCACAGTAAGTCCGCGTGTGGTAGACGTTGTATATTGTTTTAACGTTTTTGCTCCTCACATGCGTTCACCAATCTTGTACATGTGGTCTAGGTTTTAACGTTTGTGCCGGCTGGTGGGTCTTTGATTTTCGGTAGGTGTAACGTTTAGTCAAATAACGTTCCAAACAAAGAGCGGCCTGCTTTTCTGGCGCACTTGTTAATGGCTAATTTAGCATGCTAGCCCAACGTTAAGACATGTTACTTTGTTACCTAAATGTATAATAATCATAACGTTTGACTTTTAAAATGTTATGATTTTAGAGCGCAAGTTTAGCTGTGATTATTTCATAATTGTCTCGTAGCTAATGACCGGAGTTTTAACTATTGGTGGCTAACATTACATTACAGAGGAGCGCGAATTCAAAGCCCAAGTTGCATCTCACACTCGCTAGTTTCATTTCGTTAACAGTTGTCGCATCTTTAGCTTAACCGATGTAACTTGGATGCATCCACCTGAACTGCTGCTCGAGCGTTATGTTTGTTAGATCATGCTGCACAACAAGAGCCGAAGATCCATTCACTTTTAGAATCACTAATTCATTCATGGTGTCTCATAAATGCTGAAACATTAGGGAAGCGTCTATTATTGGAGACTACTAATCACTTTAGTCATGTTTAAAAAATTAAACTGATGCGTTAATTTGGTTGCTATTGGATTGTGGTAAAGGTAATAAATTGTTTGTACTTCAAAAGTCAAATTTGCCAAACCTTACAGCCAAGTTAAGGTCTAGTGAGAAATGCATTGTAAAACGCGTGTTCTCTTTGTCCACATTACAGGTTCAAGATGTCCTACTCATCCCGAAGTTCCTCTCGTCCCTCAGACTGTAAGGTCTATGTGGGTGATCTTGGCAACGGTGCAGCCAAAGGTGAACTCGAACGAGCCTTCAGTTACTATGGACCATTACGGAGCGTGTGGGTTGCTCGGAACCCACCAGGTTTTGCCTTTGTTGAGTATGAAGATGCGAGAGATGCAGAGGATGCCGTAAAGGGGATGGATGGAAAGTGAGTCAACTTGAGTTCTACCTGCCTACATTTCCCATGATGCTACTGCTGCACATTTAACACCCTGACTTCTTCAGGGAGCTCAGACCCGCAGGGGTGAGTGTCGGCGGTTTATCACTGTTTTTCCGCTCACAAAGGCCCCCACATTATGGCATTTTCCTGGATGCAGGTTATATGTAGTCCAGTGACTTTATGTAATAAAACTGGTTTTGAGAAACAGGGCAAATATGAGTGGTCTGAGTTACATAAATTTTTGTGACACTGAACTTTTGGTTTATTAGTTGACCAAATTAAACTATTAACCTTTTGATCTATAATATTCTAGGGTTCTTTGTGGAGCTCGTGTTCGAGTTGAATTGTCAAACGGTATGTCCAGAAAGTCTCGTTATGGGCGCCCCAACCGCAGGCAATTTGACCCCAACGACCGGTGCTACCAGTGTGGAGAAAGTGGTCATTACGCTTATGACTGCTATCGCTTCAACAAGAGGCGTGGACGTCGCAGCAGGTACATGACAATGTGTTAACTTTATTTATTTACTTGAAACCAGACATATTTGGCTAACGTTGTTTTTGTAGATCTGGATCACGTTCTCGGTCTAGATCTCGTGGTCGGCGCTACCGCTCCCACAGTCGTAGCCGTAGCAATGAGAGGTAAGACCCAGCGCTCTAAACTATTCAAAAAAGGCTTAAACTGTAAAGACAACAGTCTAATTTCATGTTTTTAAAACAGGAAGTACCGTTCACCCTCATACTCCAAACGCCGAAGCAGGTAAGCTGTCCGTCATCCTGTTATTTCAACACAAAAACAGCTACAATGATTTGAGATTTTTCTTGACTTGTTTTGTCTTTGAACTCTGTTGATCTCTTGGAAGGATTTTATATATGTGTATATGTAATTTTAAACTCCAGGTCAGGTTCCCCAGCCCGCTCTAGATCCAGAACTCCTGTGCGTCGTTCTCGTTCACCTGTGCGCAGGTCCAAAAGCCCTGTCCGAAGATCTAGAACCCCTGTCCGAAGAGACAGGTACATACTTTACCCATGCAATTTTATTAGATATCTAAAACTGGACTTCATGCCATCTTGATTAACAAACCTATTCATTTGTATTCTTTTCAAGTCGTTCACGCTCTGCTTCCAGGCAGAGGGTTCGTAGTGTGTCCAGATCCCGTTCTCGGTCTCGTTCAGTCAGCCACAAAAAAGACAGGTATACTTCTGCTATTTTACACTGTGTTTGTGCATGTAGTTTGAAATGGAGAGTGTGTGGATGCTGATTTTGTTTTGTGTTAGTCGTTCAAGGTCTCCCAGCCCAAGAAGAAGCCCAACACCAGGTGCTGACTGATCGGAGTACTAAAATCTCCCCCATTTTCCACCTTTGCCTCAGGGCTGAAATGAATTTTATTCCCCCTATGATTTCAGACTCGGTTCTACTGTAGCTGCCAAGCTCTTGTTCGTTTCAATAATAAAGCCCCCCAGCCTTGTAAAAAGATCACTATCATCTCAAGCAGCTCATGTACATTTTTTTTCTTGACGTTTCCTCTTGTCACTTTCAGACATTTTAAGCTCCATTGTTTTTTATTTCAGTGTTGAGCCAGCGTTCTGTGGTCAGTGAATTGTGGGCAAGGTGGTGAATGAGCTATGTGATTTAGTCAGTGTAATGTATGAGCTGAAGAGTATGCTGTGATTTGTTTGGTGTAGTTTGTTTTTCTTTTGCATTGAAAATGGCAATGTTCTTTTTAATAAAGCTTTACAAATCCAACTTTTTGTTTTCTGAGTTTATCCCTTTACTCTAGCATGTTGCTGTAGATGATACTCCTCTTTGTTCCATATACCCTTGGCAACATTGTTTATTATACTTCCAACAAATTTTTTTTAGGTTTCTTTTATAAAGGGTTGCGGGTTATTGTATAATGTTATTTAAAGAGTTCATTCCAAAAGATGTATTTACTCGCCACCAACTTTGTTCCAAACGCATATTTTCTTATTCTGTTGAAAACAAAAGGTATTTTGAGGAATGCAGGAAACAACCAAACAGTTCTGCAAAAATGTGTACAGGTTTTGAACAATTTTAGGGTTGAGTAAATGTTTCTTCTTTGGTTCAAGTGACAGAGTACTGTATGGGTCTGGATTCGGGTTTTCTATGTCAGGCATGTTCTCTGGTTTCTCCTTCACATTCCAATGATATGCAGATTTGGTGAATTGGAGATAATTGCCCCTGGGTGTGTGAACATTACCGAAACTGTTGACAAATAATGTATTACGCACTGGTTTATGCCATGAATGTCGACACAAGCTAAGCAATGAGAGAGAGGCTGTGGTGACGTATTTTTAAAAAACATTGTTCACAGAGAGGCACATTGTGTTAATTGCAATTTCCATTCATAATTTGTTAAATGTACTCTATGCAACGTGCTTACCAAAGTATTAGCCTCAAGTAACATACGAAACTCTTAAATTGTTTTTTGTATCTGTGAGATGAGTGGCTCAACTAATGAGTATTAGTTTGAAAATAATGAAATGCATTATTTAACAATGATATGTTTTTAAAGATGAACTCTTTTTCATTAGTTTCTTGTTTTTATTCTTTGTTTTCTCTTTTTGAGAAGTTCTTCAAAATGTAAAACATGATGCGTCTGAGCTGTGTTCAACATTTAAAGAGACAGATAAAATGTTATATAACATAAACAAATTAATGGTGATTTCAATTTAACTATGTCTGAATTATATTATAATTGGAATGGACTAAACAACTTATTTTTACGAGATAAAATATATAAAATGTTTTCATTCCGTTGTTGTTGCACTGAAGTCCATTCCTTTTGGTGTCTCCAAAACGCATTTGCTGTACTCTTGGTGAAATAACAGCATGTTTAACAGTGATAGTTCACCCAAAAGTTAACATTTTGTCATCACTTACTCACCCTACTCAGATTGTTCCTAGCCTGTATACATTTCTTAATGTTTGGAAGATATTTGGAAAAATGTCAGTAACCAAACAGATCTCATCCCCCATTCACTGCCATAGTAGGGAAAACAAATATGCGAGTCAATGGGGAATGAGACTTTTTTGGTTACTGACATTCTTCCAAATGCCATCTCTGTTTTTATCAGAAAAAACCTCTTTCAACCTTTAACAGGTTTGGAACAATCTGATGGTGAGTAAATGATGACAAATATTTCATTTTGGGGTGAACTATCACTTGAGCAATTGAAACACATATGTACATTGTACACATATGCTATTTTTAAGGAAATGTATGCTAATACAGCTGCTGTTGTCTTTTCAACTAAAATTATTTAAATAGGTTTACAGGTTTGTTTAGAACTATTGAACGATCCATGAACCACGTGACCACACCACGGCAGCGAGATCTCACGTTCAACGGCTCTTTACAACGTACTCTTACCGGTCATGAGGCGCGACTACAATGCCCCAAAATGCAGTTCGACTATGTAGATCAAGTGGATTTGTGTTGCATCTTTTTACAAGTGGTAATCGCTGCAGAGCCAAGGGGTTGAAGCAAAGCTCAAGCTCCCCCTCGATGGACCTAGTGGGCGGAGCTTGAGCTATCCACGCATAGGTACAGTGCGAACTCAGGGCTGGTTAACTTATTAATGAGCGCCAGCAGTGCGCTCACCGGTCTCGTATCACGGAGGAGATCGGGAGCATAAGAGAACGAGCGACCGGTCCGTCGAGGAGAGAGAACCAGGCCTGGATTTTAGTTGTGTTTTTTTTTATTTCGCCGGCAGTCGTCCGTGAGGGGATGCCGGCTGTTTATGTTCTGTGTTATTATTTGATTAAATGTTTAAATGTTTGCCGGTTCCCGCCTCCTTTCTTCCTTACTAGCGAACTTTATTACAAATACAAAATATATAAAAATATATTTCAAGAACACAACACTTATTTTCACATAGAATTTTAATGTTAGGCCTATTTTACAAAACAAAATGATATTTACATACAATATACATGTATAATGTTTACAACATTTCATGAAAAAGAAAGGAGCCCGATTTCTTCTTCTTCCATGTCACCTTCATATAATGTGTTTATAAATAAGTCACAAACCGTGATGCATCATTCTGAAAATCTTTGGCAGTTCATTCTTCCCAGCAAAGGGGCATTGGTTCTGCCCCACACACTCCAGTTGAATTTCTGCTCATAAACACCTAAACAAAAAATGTATACATAAACAAACAATAGTCAGGTAATACATAAAGATGTCCTCTACATTCAGAGATTCTTGGTGTTTGGGTAATCTCAATGACATCTGATCATAACTTCTGTTTCATCTGGATTTGGTAGTTAGCTGTGGGATTTGACTGTGGAAGGTGACAGACATTACAATGTTTTTAGGCGTGCATTATTTTATTTTTATATACTGCATGCATACTGGAAATGCACATTATGGAGGTTTTAACCAAAAATGTACCTCAATATCATACCTTGTCATATAAATGCCTGAATTAACTGATAGCACCACCACTGTCTGATTGTATGTCAAACTGATTAAAGATAGTAACTGAAAATCTGAATATCTTTTTATTCTTTTGATGGTGTTCTCAGTCCTTCTTGCTTAACAAATAACCATCAATGGATGCAAACTTACCAAAGCACAATCAAATGCCCAAAGAGCATAACAAAGTGCATACAGAAATACAAAACTAAAACTTTATTAAGAAATGTTTGTGGGTGGCACAAAACATGACAACAGTATAGCAATTATAAGACCACTTACCATGAATACCCACAATCAATTCCTACCAACTGAAGAGATGCACAAATAAATACCGATTGTAGATGTCAAGTATGGTAATGATTTTTGTTCAATGTTTAGGCAAACCTTTATGTTTGCTCATAGTTTTGTTAAAGATATGTACTGTACTCTTTCATAACTCTCAACTACAGATATTAAAGAGGTAGATGCAAAGAAGTTAAAAAGCTGTACCTCAAAACCTGTCAGTACATACATGTTCTACTGAATCACAACAAAACAATACATTCTAGATTAAATAACATGGGCATTCAAATCCAAGTTAAGACATAATTTATCAAATTGCAATAAAAATTCCACAGTTTTAAAGAGAACTTCCCCTTCTTATGTTAGAGCCAGTGGCTTAGTTTCACTATGACTGAATTATACAATACTGAAAATCACGGCTGGCTGAAAAAAGTTCCCAGGGGATTGCACATACCTAGAAATAAATGTATATGATAATGCAATGTAAGTCGCTTTGGTCTGCCAAATGCATAAATGTAATGTATTTCATAATGCATGACACAGTTCATGAAATCACATAAGAAATTGTTAAATGATTGAAATGTTTTTATTAAGTATTATAAGAAGTATTATAAGAAGAAGGTCGTATAATTAAATCATTCACACACATTTCTTCTTGTTGAACTGCATTTTGCATGTGATCAGCTACATGATTTTGGAGCTGGTGTTAATTGTTACAGTAGGCACAGTGGTATGTTATGCAGCACACTGTGCAATATGTGCATTTCTCAATAGACAGCAGAGGATCCTGTCCTCGAATAACTAACGTTACTGTCTGATGCGTCTGGATAAACAAACATTTAAATACATAAAAACTATGACTTAAAAATATACACACTAATGTCACGTGCTAAATGTAGCATTGGAGATGGGATGACGCTTTAACGCTAACGTTAACCTACTCCCGATTAATGTCAGGAAGTGAAAAATAATTAGCAATGTCGAGACAGCAATAAATCTATGGAAAAAAATGATGCATGTCTCAATGTTAAGTTTATCTTGAATGAACGCTCTTCTTACGGTGCGATTCAAATTGTGTAAGTTCAGATGTCGTGTACACCGAGTAGCTCAAGCTCCGCCCCCTTGGCTCTGCAGCGAGCACCCTTTCTCTAAAGAGGACATTTCAGTTTCCTCTCGCGTTTGATCCCCTCCGGGTTGCCGTAGCTGCAGCACCGTTTTCCATTTTGGAGCGTTTCAGTCGAGACAACATGGCTGCTGCGGCAGGCCATTATTACGGTGACGGAGGCAGAGCAACAAAAAGACAGAAAACCGAAAACGACGGCATGGCTACGGTAATATCACCTTATTAATGCCATTACAAATTGCATGCTTGAATAAAGACATTTTGCATGGTACGTTTTGCGTGGTTGAAAATAGAAATTCGTTTTACACAGACACGATAGTGTCTGTTTTTTATATAAAACGTTCATCTTTAATACTTCATGAATGTTTCATAGGATCCGATCTAACGTACATTGAAACTGACTTTTAATACCCGTGATTGGGATAGATGTGCTTTAATCAATGGCCAGTCATTGTTCTAGGCCGGCAAATCAATCCCTACATACATACATCTATTTGGTACAGATTAAGCCTGATTTTAAAATGCTCGGAAAGAAACATTTAGATACACGATAATTAGTCAAATTTTTGCCTGTAGACATTGTGGGGATTATCGTAGTAACTGTAAAATGAATGGGCTTTTCGTAGGACCTATTCCACCAACCAGAGCCGTTTAACCATTTCCGGTTACAGTTTATAGATTTTACTCATGATGGATAAAATGACCAAACCAATATCATTCTATTGCAGTGTTATTTGCCTTAACCATTCACAAGGATTCGTGTTTTATCGTTTGATCTAACCCTCTTTCTTCTATGTGTGCAGGAGGGTTACAATGACCCGCACAAAACCCTGCCCTCTCTAGTGGTGCACATAAGGGGGCTCGTTGACGGGATTACCGAGGCTGACCTGGTGGAGGCGCTACAGGAGTTTGGCACTATAAGGTAAGCATGAGGCTGAAAATCATTAGTGAATTTAATTTTGTACTGTGTTTTACCACCATTGTCTTTTGTTTCAAAATTAAGGATCGTGTTTTGCTGTATTTTAAGATGCATGTCTTTGAGGATTTGTCTGTCTGTCTTTTAGTTACGTTGTGTTGATGCCCAAAAAGCGTCAAGCGCTGGTGGAGTTTGAGGACATGGGCGGCTCCTGTAATGCAGTGACGTATGCTAACAGTAGTCAGATCTACATTGGTGGTCGGCCTTCTTACATCAATTACTCTACCAGTCAAAAAATCTCTCGGCCTAGTGACTCCGATGACACCCGGAGCGTCAACAACGTACTGCTTCTAACCATCATGAACCCAATCTACCCCGTTACTACTGTAAGTTCTTAAACGGTGACGCGTTCACAATGGTTTAGTTGAGCGTTATGATCATAATTTTTATGTATATTGCTTGCTATGTGACATTTGAGGTCCTATTACTAGGCAAAAAGTAAATCTTGTGCATCTTGAAGGTGTCATGAACTAGCCTTTTTTTATAATTTATACCGTTGTCTGACGTTTTCTTATTGATTTTTTTGGATTGACGGATCGTACAAATGTTTATATTTGCATAAGATTCCGGTCAATATTGGCGGCACAGCGTTGCTTTTATCAGTCTCTGCAAATCCAACATCGACATGTTCCTTTTCACGAAGGAATCCACGGTGAAATGAAGTGAACAAACGCTAAATATTTTACAATGTGATGCAGCCTTCCGAGCATAAACACAACACTGCGTGTATCAGCAGTTTAGTTTAAACTGACGGACAAAACAAATCTTTAGCCGAAAAATATGTTGCTATCGTTATCAGTTGTCAATCATCGCAAATGCTTGAGTGTGCACTACGTGTTCATGGTTTAGGTCATTCGTGAACCAGTGGCTAGAGAAGAAGTCGTTGATATTCTTCTGTGGAGACTGCGTTCAACCTATCATTTACGTCATTGATGGGTACATTCCAAACCTGGCGTTTGCTGGGCTTGGTGTCAATAAAAGTTGTGATTTCAGTAACAAGGCGTCTTCAGTTCTGACACTTACTGGATGTTTGTTTGAATACGATGTGCTTTATTAGAACAAAAGCTCAGGTTAAAATGGATTTCTTAATTCATGACACCTTTAAGATATTTCTTTGAGTTGTTGATTGCATTTTCTTTTTTGTAGGATGTTCTCTACACCATTTGTAATAACTGCGGCCCTGTTCAAAGGATTGTGATCTTCAGGAAGAATGGAGTTCAAGCCATGGTTGAATATCCTTAAGCAAAATGACCTTTGTGATACTATGACCTTTATTATACAGAATGATAAATTAGGCTTAAACATGAAGATAAAACCAAATTCAGTACCTAAAAAACATTTGTCGCAAAAGTTTTCTCCTTGACTCAGGATTACATTTGATTCAGTCCAAAGTGCACAGAGAGCCAAAGCATCTCTCAATGGAGCTGATATCTACTCGGGCTGCTGCACCCTTAAAATTGAGTATGCCAAGGTTGGTGCCTCACATCATTATATATCACTGCATTTACAATTTAAGGCCATCTTTATACATTTTTTAAATTGTTTTGTAATAATATCTTACTCACTGTTGTGCAGCCAACCCGTCTCAACGTCTTCAAAAATGATCAGGATACATGGGACTACACCAACCCAAATCTGACCGGCCAAGGTACTTTACTAATTATCTAACTGCATTCTCTCTGTGCTGCTCCTTATGTTTTATGGGGATGGGTGTATGGACTGGCCTCCTTTAGTGACTCCTTTGGGAATGTTGACCACAAGAACAGGTCGTTTCCGAGGGAAAGTCACTTAAGTGATGCTGCTTTATTCTCACTTTCTTCTTTAAGGACATTCGCTGAATAAAAGTACATATAGACATGTTTTAACATAAATGCACACAGACGCATCCGTTCATTTCAAATAGACACCCGGGCAAAAGTTGAGTCAAATGTACAGTTTTGCATGTCACTTGTCTCATGTTAAAGCACAAGCATTTCTCATTCACGAAAACCCCAAAATGCAGGCAGGCACTCCTTTCACTTGGACCCTCACTTAGCATGACACTGCATCTAGCGTATTACATGATGGAGATTTTAACATGCAGTGTGTCGTTCTCTGCAGTTGTATTTGCTCTTGAGTCTTTGAGGCAGTTTTTACATTGAGCTTGATCTGTGGTCTGTTTGATTTTTACATTTTGTATTCAGAACATGTTCATGTTCAAGGTTTTGGGTTGGGGGAAGTTCACCCAACAAGAAACATCCTGTCGTAATTTTTTCATCATGTCATTCAGAACCTTGAATATGACTCTTCTGTCGAACACGAGAAGATATTTTGAGAGATGTCTCTGTTTCTCCATACAAAGGAACCGTCATTGCATTGAGACCCAAGATATTTGGTTAGCAACATTCTTCAAAATAACATTTTGGTTCTACAGAAGAAAATCATCCGGGTTTGGAAAGACATTAGTATAAAGAATTTTATTTTTGGGTGAACTTTCCCATAAATTGTGCATAAAATTCACATTAAACCATACTACCTGATGGTAAATTGAGTTTTGTATTCCCAGGACTCTGTCAAGGTTCATTCATGCTTCATATAGTTTTCAGCGTCCTTCATGAAGGGCAGTGTCATACAGAGTTAAGTCCTTTGTGATTTTATTATGACTGGAGCTAAACTCTGCAGGAAGTGCCCCTTTAGGAATGGAACTGTATAGGCACAGTCATATGTTTTAGGTTTCTGAGGGTGAAATGGCAGCTAAACACATTATACATCCATTTTACATTTCCATGTACTTAAGATTCTCAATCGTCTGCAAGACACATTCCAGTTACTTCACAGCACTTCAACAGGTCACATGGAACAGTGAAACGGAACAATAGCGCAACAACTTAAATGCTTCAGAGATGACAATATTACACGTAATGAAGTTACACGGATAGACAACATCTCAATACTCAAGATATCCTTCCACTCAGCTTACATCTCCATTCTCTGCAAAGGTGGCGGCCATCTCTCTGACTTAATGACATATTTTGGGGGATGGGTCAAATCTTTTTGGATAGTACATTACAGCCAGTAATGAAGACCTTCACATGACCACAAACCAACCAATCAAGCAACAAACACATGCAAATCGACAAAGAAGGGAAGTGGTACAGATACGCAGAATGAGAGCGGAATCATACGGAATGTCGTTACATTTCTCGGGTGTTTGGGCTACTTTTGCTTACGCCTCTGTCCTCTTTCCTGAATATCATAAGAACATGCCAAGCTGACATAACACTGAACCAAGATCGCTACACCACGAGTGCCACGATCAGGGATCGCCATGACAACATGCCAAGCTGACATTGCCACGACAACACACCAAACAAATCGCAATGCATTTTTAGCAGAGATTGATGGCAAGTCGATATTTTCGTCGTGATACAAAGTCAAGAGTGCTCCAACACCGTGGTCTCATTGCACACGACCAATAGAGAACATCATGATTTCATACCAGACATATAAATGAGATCGCCACTCACCCAGCCAAGATTCCCATGATGAATCCAAGCAGACTCGTAACGAACAGTGATGTCATCGATTTTACACTACGAGTCCATCTGAACGCGCACATCCAAAACCACATGAACACTTTTGCCTCGCTAGCAAATGCGAAACGCACCAAACGAGACACTGGGCGACATTATCGACAACACATCACACATGGAAAGGAGTACAACTGTTACCGTGAGGACACACGCACCCCTAACACAGACAGATCCTCTTCTTTCCCTCCCCAAGCCCCATCTCTTTGTGGACTGAAGTGCTTTCTCTCATTTCTCCATCCCTTCTTCTCTTCCTCTGTTTTGAATTCTCTGTTTTTATTCCTTGGGCACGGCTGACCGTGTTCTGATTCCTGTGTTACGCCCCCTGTGTGACGCAGGTGTGGATTAGTCTGGCTGCTGCTGTGGCATCTCTTCTAAACTCGCCGCGGCACCTGCTGTCTGCTATCCACCCTATGCTATGGTAAGCACCAATGTGCCTGGAACATGGCAAAAAACACATGCAGTGGACTGGGAGGAAAATGACAAAAATTCAATGGAAATGGAGTCTTCTGGGAAGCAGAGACTGGTAACGCATAACTCGCTTGCACCCTGGTGTCTGCTCCGTGTATTAGAAAAATGGTTTCAACAGCTCATTCAAACTGTTCAACCAACCAGTTGAATTCATTCATCTAGCACATTGTTTGTAGGATGTTCAAAACATTAAGTACTGAATAACACTGCTGTCAATTTTTTTTTATATTTTCTACTTTAAAACATGAATATACATACAAAGTTGTCCATCTTTACTGTATAGCTTTAAGTTGCCCGGGATGCATTAATGTTCGTAATATGCATTCCTGGGATTGTTGTTCTGATCCACAGTAAAGTTTGTCTATTTTTTGGTATGCACTCTATACTGTGTGATTCAAAGGATGGTTCATCCAAAAATGTAAAATCTGTTATGTACTTGCCTATTTGGCCCAGACCTGTTTGACTTTGTTCTAGAGAACATTAAGGGCAGTATGTTAAGGACTGAAAGCCTCTAATTTTTGCATTCCTGTTTTTTCATACAGCGAAAGAGTGTGTCTGTTCCTACCATTCTGTCTTTCTAGTAGTATTCGGAAAAAACGCGAATGTTAAAAACGACATGCTTAGCGTTTTTAATTGGATGAACTGTCACTTTGTTTATTGGAAAATAAATGAACTGTAAATGTTATTCTATCTTTCCTCTTTTAAGATGTAATCAGTTAAGGTCCTTATGTGATGTAATAATGATCTTTATTACTTCTCGTTTTTCGACATGACTGCGACAAAACCTTTGACAATGAGTTAAAAAGCATTTTGATTTACTGAGTCTGAGTTTGAAAATTTCAACAATGTTTAAATTATTTGGTGGTGTGTTGATAGGAACCCAGATGCAAGAAATGCTTTGAGGTTATTTCTGTACCATGCCTTAAGTATTTTTTTTATGGCATAAACAGATCTTTAACTCGGAAGGATTTATATGAAGACTCTCACTATTGAATGATTGTCTGTCTATTATGATGTAGCTATTTTTTGATGTACTAAGTCTGATGTGCTTAATTTTGAATTTAGTTATGTTAAAATGATGGTCTTGTACTGGGTTTGACAATGTTTAATTTTATTTGTATACATTGGGACATATACAATTTGGTACTGTTGTTTTTATTGCATCTGCGTATTTTATTTTTGTGCAGATTCCGAAGCAGATGGCAATTGGAACAATTCACAAGGTGTGTGTCTGGTTGTGTGAATATAAAGTTCGGAGTGAAAGACTTTGATAGAAACACTGCTAAAACTATATAACCTTGCAGACGTTCTCTAATGTATGTCTATAAGAATCTCCATTATGTTTTTTTAATTGCCGTCACTGGTGGTAGCAAACCCTTATGCTCACTGCATGTTGATCACAGAGTTGCACGCCCCACTCTTTTGTGTTTACTAGTTGGGTTGCTGTACTTTTGTTCTCTTTGTTTTAGACCCCAATGCTAACCCAAACAAGCGGCAGAGGCAGCCGGCACTGCTGGGAGATCATCCACCAGAATTTGGTAAGTCTTTTAACTTGACTGCATTAAATATTGCTTTTACTTTTATTCATTTAGCAGATCTTTTTATGCAAAGCAACTTCTGTATTCCTCAACTAAGCAGTGATCAGTAGACAGACATGGAGATGTATTTAGACAACAGATGAACTGCCACCTCGTTTTAATGAAACAAATGCCAAGTAGATTCTTTAACATTCATACATCTTTTTTAATTTCAGGTGGTCCTCCTCAGACAGGCTATGGTCATTATGATGAAACCTATGGACCACCACCTCCACCCCCCCATTATGAGGGCAGACGTATGGGCCCTCCGATGGGGCGTGGCCGAGGTGGACCCCATTATGGTGGGACGCAGTATGGACATGGACCACCTCCACCAGATTACAGCTCTCACGCTGACTCCCCGGTGGTCATGGTTTACGGCCTTGAGCCCACCAAGATAAATGCAGACAGAGTTTTTAACATATTCTGTCTCTACGGCAATGTGGAAAGGGTGAGCTGGTGCTGTTTTTGATGCCAAACAGATATTTTAAGACAGTTTTAAATACTTTGTAACATGGCAATGTTAAGAGGTCTTTTCTGGGTTACTGTCTTTTTTGTTTGTGATGCCAATTCATGGATTATATTAACAACTCTGGGTTATTTTTAGGTGAAGTTCATGAAGAGCAAGCCAGGTGCTGCGATGGTGGAGATGGGAGACTGTTTTGCCGTGGATAGAGCCATTTCTCACCTCAACAACAACATGCTGTTTGGACAAAAACTCAACGTTTGGTGTGTACAAAAACTCAACCTCCATTTAAAATTCACTTTAGTGATGAAATCTACACTGATTTTGTATGTCCATGTGAACCTCTCTTTTACGCATTGTCTGTTTGTTTCCGTATTTCATTAGTGTGTCCAAGCAACAGGCCATAATGCCAGGCCAGTCATACCAGCTGGAAGATGGGAGTTGCAGTTTTAAGGATTTCCATGGCAACCGAAACAACCGCTTCAACACAGCCGAGCAGGCAGCCAAGAACCGTATCCAGCAACCCAGCAATGTGCTACACTTCTTCAACAGTCATCCGGACAGCTCTGTTGAATCTTTCGGCCAGGCAAGAAATGATCTGGCGTATCTTGTTGTATTGCATCTTGGTCCAGAGTTTAATGGTCTCTTTGTTCATCTACAGATTTGTGAGGAGTCTGGAATCAAGAATCCAAGCAGTGTCAAGTTATTTACAGGCAAGAGTGAGTTGTGAATGAGTGTGTGTATGAACATGGGCATGTTAATTGTCTGTGTATGTGTGTTTGTGCGCGTGCGTTTGTGAATTATTTTGTATAGTGTAGAGGTTGTGCATATTTTATTCTGTATAAATACACGTGTATATGTGCTTACTCCGGTGTTGGCGGAACTACAGGTGAGAGAAGTGCTTCTGGCCTGTTGGAGTGGGAAACCGTAAATGACGCCATGGAGGCTCTTGCCATGATTAATCACTACCAGATGAAAAACCCTAGTAAGTAACCATATAAACGGTGGATGTTTGTCAGTCAAGTTAGGATATGTCTGTAACTTGCTTTTTGTTTCTTCCTCAGCTGGGCCATACCCATACACACTCAAACTGTGTTTTTCAACTGCACAACACGCAAATTGAACCCGAGATGACCACTAATTTTTGATGTTCTGTGACCTTTTTGAAATGCAGCATCATAGCATGTCTTAATTCCTGACCCCAAAGGGAGAAAACTAGCCAGTTAATCTCTTTCCAGAATCACATTGTACTCAACATTTTGTACCATTATTTTAATTTGTAATTGTTTTTTATTGCTATTAATACTTTTTTATTTTCAGTTGTCTTGTGTGACTGTACATTTGTGGAAAACGTATTAAAGACAGTGTGAACAGGTTGTGCATATTTGTTTATTTCTTCTGCCTAGCTTCAAGGGGGAATGCAGAACCGTTAAAATGGCATAAAAAAATGAATGAATGGTATCTTATTTATTTAGTGTATTTTAACGTTGCGCAATATTTTCTGACTTCAAAAGATAAAAAGAAAAACCTTGTTGAATTATATTATTTGTATTTGATAATTAAGCTTAGACCATTTTCTCCATTCAGAGCCTAAGTAGTTCGACCGTTTTCCTTCGTAAGCGACTCTATCCTAGATCTGATCAGCCCACAAATGGGAATTGCATGAAGACACTACCTCAACTGTGAGCTGAATATCTTTAAACCCTCAAACCTATGTTACGATCTGTTCTACTGCCGTGGAAACGAGACCATTGTACCAATCGCACTGAGCAATTAAAATGAAATCAAACATGCATATGAAGAATCTTTGTGGGGAGTTTATTGTATTGGAGGAAGTTCTGTGTTTCTCACCTTTTGGTGTGGACACCTTGACACCGGCCTTACATTAGTAAGTGAAAAGTATTACTCCAAAAAAATATAAATCATGGTATAAATTTTGGTCATTTGCTAATAAAAGATAATCATTAATGGGACTGTAAACCTCCATTGCAGTTTTAACGCTATTAAAATATATTAAAAACAGTAGCAGGGTTAAATAAGATAATTAAAAAATCTTTCACATATGCACACATGCCATGATCTAACTGACCTCTGTCTTTATCAGTCTCTCCTCTCTTCTTTCTCTGCTGATGTCTCTTCTGTGAAAACTCAGTATAACCAGACTAAAATCAACAACTCACCTGACTCTCATACTTTCTTTTAAACCTTCTCTGCTCCTTTTTGCCAGCCTGCTCCTTCACCGCCATCAGACATCGGATGATTTTGCACCTTTCTTCATAAAGTCAGTTTTTTGCGCCGCCGCCTCTTGAACATGCCCAAACCCCCGACACATGCTCGCTCCCCTCTTTCTCATCTATCTGAAGATGACTTTCCCGTGATTATTTCTGCCTGCTAGATCCCATCCCCTACCCACCTCCTCCAGGCCATCTCTCCAGCGGTTGTTCCTGCACTGACCCACCACTGGTACATTTCCACAGTCTTCGAAGAGGCCCGTGTTACCCCCGCTACTGAAGAAACCCCCTCTTAATCCTGCACTGTTAGAGAACTACAGACCGGTTTCTCTCCTCCCCTTCATTGCCAAAGCTCTTTATTGTGTTGTATTTAACCAGCTCTCCTTCTTTCTCACGCAGAACAACCTACTGCACAGCAACCAGTCTGGTTTCAAGACCGGTCTTTCAACCGGGTTCTCTTTACTCCCTCAAGGCTAAAGGTGTCTCTTTAATGGTGCTACAATTGTTAAAGTCTTACCTCTCAGGAAGGTCATTAAGTGTATCCTGGAGAGGTGAGGTCTCTCAATCCCAACATCTCAATACTGGGGTGCCCTAGGGCTCAGTGCTTGGACCGTTGCTCTTTTCTGTATACATGACATCCCTAGGTTCTGTCATTCCCAAACATTGCTTTCCTATCACTGCTATGCGGATGATACACAACTCCACCTGTAATTTCAGCCGGACGATCCGACTGTTTCCGCATGCATTTCAGCATCCCTGAGTGACATTTCGCACTGGATGAAGGACCATCACCTGCAGCTGAACTTTACTGCTTGTAATACCGTTCAACCAGAAGATTCGTCACAACCTCTGCATTCAACTGGGCTCATAAACCATCACACCTTCCAGAGCGGGCAGAAACCTGCCCGTTGTTATCGATGATCAGCTAAACTTCACGGATCACATTGCCCGGCACCATCCGGTCCTGCAGATTAATCCTTTACAACATTAAGAAAATTACACCTTTCTTGTCCAAGCATGCCAAGCAGACTGGACAGAATTTCAGCTTGTGCAACCAAACCGCTACAGATGATCCAGAATGCAGTCGCAAGAGTGATCTACAATGAACCGAAAAGAGCATACGTCACTCCTCTCTTTATTAAGTTACATTGGCTCTCATCAAATTCAAAGCTCTGTTCTTGGCCTATAAGACCGCAACTGACCCCCATATCTTCACGCTAATACAGACTTATGTACCTACCAGATCCCTACGCTCTGCAAACAAACGATTTCTTGTGGTGCCATCCCAAAAAGGGAATAAATCATGTGTACGACCTTCTCTGGATCTGTTCCACATTTGTGGAATGATCTGCTCACTGGTACAAAATCAGCAGATTCTGTGGCCATCTTTTAGAATCGGCTGAAAACACATCTCTTTTGTCATAACCTGAGCAATTTGTAAAGACTTATATCTCTTTTTATCCTAAAAAAAACCCCCTTAGCTTTGTATACTGTGGTAGGCTGTATGATGAGACTTTTTACTGTGCTTTGCTTAGTGTTGTCCTTATGTTGTGCCAATAGCTTCTATTGTTTACCTCATTTGCAAGTCGCTTTGGATAAAAGCGTTTTCTAAATTACTAAATGTAAATGTACCTGGAAGCTTCATCGCAGTATGCGTTTAAATCTATATTTCTGCACAAACAAAAAGATTGATGAAAGTATTTTTTAATTTTTGGTGTTAAAGGCAAGTGTTGATCTTGCTTTAAGTTACACTAGAGATATATTCAATTAGAAACACAATATGCGTTGACTCTTTGAAACTTCAGTATATTCTATTCCTATTCTATCGTTTCTGGCTAAATTAGTAGTAATGAATGACCTCGATATATTTAATGACTTTTACTTCAAGAACATAATGTCATTTGTGAAATATTCCAAATATACATTGTGTATAATCCTGGTAACAGTAGCCATTGACAACAGAGAATATCACTTCACATGTACATAGTTTGCAACCTATAGGTAGGAGGTGTGTTTCTAATTAACATGCACATGAATGGCAGGACCTATGTTTTGGCAGTAAAACATTGCCCAGAAAATAACACTATCTCTGCCAGACTGGCCGTCTTCCCATAATGCAAGGTAAAAAAATGGTAGTTAATTGACATAGGGCACCCTCTGCTGGATGTTGGCAATAAACACACAACTTCAATTAATTAATTCCTCAAGAAATCAAAACTGGAGCTTGAAAATATATTGTATAGGTTATGCTTTACTATATTTTTCAAATTTGCAGGTATCACCTGCTTTGTCTATTTAAACAAATCTGTTCCCTTTCTATGGGCTCTAGAAGAAATGCTGATATGTTATGATGTTAAGAATGGATGTGTGTAGATGCAATGAAAGAGGCACATTGCTAAATAACTTCATTAAGACACTGTATAAGATTGAATAAGTCTGACTTAAATCTTTCAGCAGCAAAAAAGTATTTCCATTTTAGTGTGAGACCTTTTTCTACATCACACAACATCAATTAAAAGTCTGGTTAATGGGTTTGGCATTCAATAATGTCCTTTGACTTCAAGAGAAGGTCTTCCGTTATAACCAAAACGTGGCACAGGCTGGACTACTTAACCCATATCTTATTATTTGTTTACATGATCACATCATTTTCTAGATAAATAAACAAACATCTATTATTTGATAGTCTGTTAGGTGCTCTTAAGATTCATTACTGATTGAAATAAGTTCTTGTTCAGTTTCTTCATTTTTGATTGGCTGGTCCGTAAAAGGCAATCTTGATACTAAACTGGCCAATCGTTGAAGAACAAGATCAGCTGTTGAGCTCAGACTGTGCTGTAGGTAAACAAAAGAGGACAAAATTAAAAACAGACAGTTCAATTAACTAGAAATATTATTAATTATACTTCATCTTAACACTTCAGCTAAATCAATACTTCACCTGTAATATATGCAGTCCTTTTAAGGTAAGAACAGCAAGTTCCCTTAGTCCATCACCTGTCAGGTCAAGATAAATGAGCGATAGGAGGGGACTTTTAAAACTCCGTCTCCAAAGCAGCTGTAACTTATCTTCAGAGACTCCCATTGATGGGGGAAATTTGTAACAGAGCAGGTCCTACAGGTCACAAATCAAACACATTTGTGCATAGTGGTAAACAAAAATGTTTTGGTATTTTTCCTACAGCACGGTACCTGTCCGTATGTTCCCAGCAACAATTCATGTTGCCCATCAAAGTCTAGATCAACAACAAGAGCACAGAGAACTGCATCACACTGGTCACTTTCAGCCAAACACAATTGTCTGCTCAGTCCATACTTCTTTACATCCCTGATAACACACATACATACACAATTTACAAAGATCAAAACAAAAATCGAAGACGTACCTTTTCACATGGAGCAGAAAAAGCAAAATACTGATATTAACCTGTAAACCACAGCCATCTCTATTGCACTGGTGACTAGAAGATTAAAAGTTTCCTTTTGGCTACCTGTAAAAAAGCAGATGTTAAATCTTAAGGCTGACAAATGTGTAATTTATTTCTGTTAGCCCTCACACATTTATGAGCTTCATAATTTTAGGCTGTAGATAAATACTAATGTTGTAGAAAAAGGGTTAAATGGGCGGTGACACAGTGTTTCATACATTCTGACTTCTTTACATTGTTAAACGTGCTGGCTTCTCATGCTTGACAGGGTCAACTTGTCAAAAAACGATGATCTTGACAGATGACGTGAAAATTATGTGAATCGTTAAGTGGAATCTATTTTTTTTAAGGATCCGATTCCTTTCTTATGGATCCGATTCCTAACCCTAAATCTGACGTAGTATTTCTGTGTTCGATACACTCCCCACAGCAGTTTTGCAAAAAATTTCAAACATGAAATTCCATTTCATGACAACTTTTCTTAGTCCCTTATTGGACAATTCACCCAGAAAAAGCACGCCCACGCGTCAACCAGCGAGAGGTAGATCAAAATCGCATGTTTATTTCCCTTCTTTTAAATATATATATATATATATATGACATTTTTTTATGTAAAATATAAACAGATGGTTCAATATAATCGTTCCAAATTAATTCTCTGAGAATTTTTATCTCAACGCAAAATGTCACGTCCATAACGCTGGAATTGCCCACATCCAGAAACCACAAACAACGTTAGAGATCGCTGTGTTGTTATGAAGAGTACAAAAAGTTTTTCAGTTCGTTTTGAAACTATGGCGCAACAAATAAGCCGGTGTTGGGTCTTCATACTTTTCTTTATCAGGGGTTTTGTCGGTCGCACAGTGGCATGAGGTGGATCCTTTACATGGGTGGAAAGTCACTTGACAATTTTTTTTATATTTTACCATAAGATAATTTGGTATTTCAGCTTAAATTTAAATTATTCTATTTAGAGAAATAAAAACTACTTTAATTTAAGAGGATGACTGTGTATTTTCTCCCCATACTTACATTAAACATATTTTGGTGGGTCTCAAGATAGATTTTACCCGTCTAGCTGGGTCCTGGAATGAAAAAGTTTAGGAATCGCTGGTCTTGATTATACACGCCCCTGGCTCAGAACTGCAAGTCTCCGCTCATCCCGCATGGGTTTTCCCGAATGGCAAGGCGTTTGTGAGTTATGAATAGGAAACGTACGCATCCCTACGATCACGTTCTGATGAAAGGAAGTGATTGGATGCTACCAACTCGACAAAAAGGGGAATTACAAAATACCCTCATTGTCAAAATGACGGACGGCCTTCAGATTTTTCAGTCACTGGTTTAAAAAATCCGTCAATGATGGAGAAGTTGTGGTTAACGCGACCTCTGATCAAGTTGGAGTGCTGGGGGAGTGTATCAAGCACAAAAATACTGTGCATACGTCCAACTCGTTTTTTAACAAGTTGACCATGTTAAGCATGAGAAGCCAGCACGTTAAACAGTCTAAAGAAGTAAGAATGCACAACATAGCATGTTAATCCGGCCTTTAATGATGACCGATAATTTGATTTTTAAAACTCACTATTTGTGTCAATGCTCTGGTGCTGCTGTGGCAAAGGGAAAAGTAACACCGTCGAGATGGGACTGTCATGCTGAACACGCCAGTTCTGAAGAATCTCTGATCAATAGGAAATATCAGGTTTGTGGAAAAATGCTATAGAAAACGGATTATGTGAGAATAAAAATAAAACTACACAAGAACAGCCAAATAGTGTAAATTTAGCTCTTACCAGGTCCGTTTTGGTTGACAATGGAAAGTCCCACAGACCCATTTTGACATCCAAACGCAGTGAGGCGATGATTTTCATCGATACTCAAGACATCTAACCATAACACACTGCAATGAACATAAAGGGCAATAATAAATAATCATCAAAAATCTCATTCAAAGTAATGCATGAAAATGAACACTCACTTGCTTGGTAGCTCTTGCAGTTCAGGAAAGAGTTTTTCTACTGGTTGTTCCTCAAACTGGTGCAAAGAGACATTCTACAGAGATACAAAATGAAAGAGACATAAAGCAATTAAAAAGAAAAAGTAATGTTAAGAAACGTATGAGAATAAAATTATTTGGATTATGTCACAGATAATATGATGGCCTGACCTCTTTGTAAAGATGTATACATTGATCATGACCACTGAGAAGAAATACCGTCTCTTTGGGTCCATCACCGCAATGAACTCTGCAAATCAAATGTCAACATCAATGACAAATACCACAACACATAAAAAGACAACATATTTCAAAAGTATGCTGTTTTCAATTATGCCAGCTTTAAATATTCAATATACTTAATGTAAACACAAAATATAGAGCAGAAGAATACACTCACTCTGTGTGATAAAGCTGGTAAGGTGTGAACTGGAGTTCCAAGTTCAGACAGCTTTCTGTAAACAAAATAATTGAACCCCTGTTGGCTACAGTTTATACCACATGTAGTTCAGCTTTTAACAAATCTTAAACATGTAATTCTATAGCATGTAGTCATAAGCCATATAAATCATGTTCATTCTAAATGTAGAGATTTTCAAGAGACAAACTCACGTGCTATAGACTCCAGATTAAACTCTGAACCAGGTTCATAATCACAGTAAATGTTAAGAAAAGGTGTTGCTTTATCTCCCGAGTCCTGAGCAGAGAGAAAAGGAAACAAATAACAAGTTAGATTACTAATGGGCAGCTGTCACAGAAAATAGTGGTTGTTACAGTTATGCACACCTTAATAAACGTTACTCCTACCACCAGTCCTCTTTTAGGGGTAGATTTGTTAAAAGCGTCAATGGAAACAATTTCGGCATCAACTGCATTAACAGAAAACATTTTTAGTTTCACCACATGTGTCTTAAATAAAGCCCGCAGATGCACAAACAGGTTTCAATTTAAAGCGTTTAAACCTGGTATGTATGTGAACTGAATTTCTTTGGCCACCGGTCTGATCTTCTTCTGCACATCTTGATATCTAAAGCACACTACTTTACCCTTCAGAGTCGCTGCCAGCAACTCCTGCTCGCCTGCTTGGCACAGTCCATATATGTTACTCTGCGAGGGAAAACGACTAAAACTGTCTTCAACAAATGGACACAAGTCTTTTTTAACCAGTGACATATTACAGACAAGAAACAACAAAGGATAAATGTATCTATATTCTCTAGACTTGCAAAACAAAACATCCGGTTATGGGAGGGTTGTTGGGAAATGGACCAATCCTCTTTTTCTCTCGAATCTCTTGAAAATGTAGAGCGGTGACGAGAATGTCGTCATCATATGTCGCCGGAGAGCAACTTTTTCGAATTGCTTAATGCGAAGTTGGGAAAGCAGACTTTGATTAACTTCCTTATTTTTTTTTGTTTGGGGGATTTGTTTTGATTGTATTCCTTATTTTTCTTGTTTTATTAAACTCGCAAACCAGCAAAAGCTAGTTATATTTCGACTCCAATGGGGTAACGTAGCTTCCTACAGGGGGCGCTCGGCGGCTTCGAAAACGCTTTACAGCTGATCCTCAGTGAGGTCTCAATGAGAATGATTTCACTCTTACAGGAAATGTTGTTACGGCATTAAAAGTTTGAGTTATTTTTATAAATAGAATCACTGAAATGTGGAATCATACAATTACTGTCCTACACGAAGGCTATCCTGTATTCAGATTGACATGGGCTACGCAAGGGGTGTCCAAAGCTAGTCCTGGAGGGCCTGTGTCCTGCAAACATTTAGCTTCAACCCTAATCAAACACACCTGAACAGCTAATCGGTCTCACAAAGCAGACAAGAAACTTCAAAACAGGTGTGTTAAACCAAGTTGGAGCTAAACTCTGCAGATCTGTGGCCCTCCAGGACCAACATTGGACAGCCCTAGGTTAACCTAGGTGTCATAATTTATTCATCCTCACATTGTTCTAAAGCTATGACTTCTGTGTAATACAAACAGGCCTTTAGATATTTTGAATAATGTCCTGGTTTTGTGTCCATTTAATTATGTTTTTTGCATAGGCCTACCACCGTTCTTCAAAGTTTCTCCTTTTGTGTTCTGCAGAAGAAAGAAAGTCATACAGTTTTAGAATAACATCAGGGTGAGTAAACGAAGAAACAAGTTTTATATTTGGGTGAACTATCCCTTTAAGTAAGCAATAATCGAAAAAATGTATCACTAAGATTCACAAACAAAACACGTGAGCTATATCACAAATTCACAAAAATGAAAAGAAATGTCTGTCTCTAAGTTACAGCGGGCGTAACACACGTGGTTTCTGCCAATCTCATATTAATCTTGAGTACCTATAGAGCATTGCATACTTCGTATCTTCGATGTGTATTTAGTTTGATCACATTTATAAAAGATAGATGCAGCTTCCGAAAACATATGGCGCGTGCGGGGGGAGGGGTAAGCTGAACCAAAGCACGTGTGCACCCTTGTCAACAAAACACAGACATCAGTTTCACTCACCGCATTCGGTTCATGTCCGGCATCTTTTAGCGCTGGGACGACTCCATATATCAGTTTCAAACGATCTCCAAATGCAGCGTTATATATACAGTTTATATAACATTTATCACCCAAATGCAGTGAACAAACAAACAGCTGAACTTCGCGAACGTATGCTCTCTCTCTCTCCTTCTTTCAAGTGAAAGTGATGTCTGCGCATGCTCCTTCTCCTGCTCTCATGTGGCCATGCAGTGTGCTTTACCGTGAGAAGTGAGTTTTATATTTTCGGGAAAAAAATCCGAAACCTGTACGTGTTGAGCACAGAAATACAAGGTAATACGCCTACCATGTTTTTTGACACGTTGACCGTGTTAATCATGAGAAGGCAGCACGTTTAACATTGTAAAGAAGTCAGAATGCATGACCTTTTTTAATCTGTGACCAAGGTTTGCCCCACTGGTTGTCTTTAAAATCATAACACAAATACATCTCTTCACAACATTTTACAACCCAATTGTAATTTTCCATAGTTGTTTTAAATTACGGGATGATAATGCATAGAAACACAGTTTAAATAGAAGTTTTTTGGTTGTAAGTGAAAAAGCCTCTATTTATAACATATTTACCAACATATTTAAGAAGTAATTTGTTTTCTGATTGACAGACAGAACTAATATATGTTCACCTAACATTTTATAGTGTGTGTGTGTATCCAGCGTGTGTTTCTTTGGGGATTAGAATTGTGTGAGTGATTGGTGCTGACAGCGGTCTGTGTATTACTGGCTGGACTGCAGATTAAGCCGCTCCTTTTTAGACTGCCTAATCTGGATTAAATGATGGAGTGTGCCTGCAATGATGCGGCCCACTACTCCTCTCCCTCCCTCTATCTCTCTCCCTCCCTCCATCTCTCCCTTTTTTTCTTGTTCTCTCCTCTTCTTTCTCTATCTTTTACCTCACTCACCCTCCTTTACCCCAATCTATCTTCACATGCCTTCCTCTATATGCGTTTCTTTATTTGGATGCATGACAACCCTTTTATGTATTTTATTAAACTCCACTCAGATTGAATGTTTGTTTCAGTGTTGTGTACTTCTTCACAAATGTGTTCTGGAGTGTGTGTGTGTGCTTGTGTGTGTCTGTGTGTGTGCATGCCTGCGGATTAGAGTTTAGTCCACTTCCATAATTGCTCTTGTGCCTGCGTAGCTGGTTGTTGCCAGATGGAAGGACTGGTCCCCCCACCCCCCACTGCACCACCCTCTACACAAACTTCCCCTTCTACAAACACACCAGCTCAGATCCCAACACATAAACACACAAACAAACAAACACAACCTACTCTACAAAATAACAATAACAAAAATAAATGAAAAAAATATATTTTTCATTGTGATGAAGAAAATATACAATAGAATACAAACCGTGGCATCCACTAAAACTGGTTTGATAATCTGTGAAATCTAAACAAATTACAAGGAAAAAAGTCTCAGTAGTCTTTTGTTTAGTTGGTTTGTCACTTTGTAAATGGGAATGATAGTGACTTCCAGGCACTAAATGTGGGTGCAGAAACATGCATTTTCAAGTAAACATTTGAATTTATTTTATAACGATGTTTTTATGTTCTGAAAATTACTCAAATATAATGTTTATAAAATGTTTACCTTAAATATTTCCTTATCATACTCTGTTGTAGCTCAAATATAAAAATACTTTTCTAGTATATGTCCTCATAATTGTCCGATGAAGTTATCTTTGCTCAGTTGATTTATTTTTAGACAATACAAATTCTTTACTGATATGTTTCACGTTGTCCATTTTCATGTTAATAGTAATTATTTAATTATTATTTATAGTTAAGTTCCTAATTAAAAAATTCTAAAAACTATTTAGAGTTCCAATAATAATTAATTTTATGCAGAAATATTAGTAAGCTATATAGTAAACAACTTGAATCTTATGAGATAGTGAGCATCAAAGTTTGATTTCAACCATTAATTTCACTCTTTGGCATTACTTGGTCAATATCAAAGGTTATCAAGGTTATATTTTCACCGAATTTTCTTTACATTATGTAAGAAAACATAAATTGCAAAAAAGACTGGGTCACACATAACAAAATAAAATAGCATTTAACCACTGACATATTTTTCTGTATCACTTCTTCAACTTCTGATTTAAATTACCGACCCATTTGCCATTAGTATGCTATCAAATAAAAACGTATGACATTATAATTTGGGAAATCTGAAGGCAGTTTGTTGCCCTTTGTCCCTTGGAGTACGCTGTGGAGTGTGCTGTACTTAGACATGTATCTCAATCACAGCCAAACAACTCACTGTCCCTGTTTTAAGCCATCCTGTCACATTCAGTTCTTTTTGAGTGCCATTTAACGCCTTTGTCTTTTTTCTCTCACACACACTTTCTCTCACATACACACAAAATGCAATATAACTTTCTTTTCGATTCAAGACATTAGTCTCTTTCTATAGAATATATTCTATTACAAAACAGCTTCTTCAATTAACAGCTACTATTATCATCAGAATAGATTAACCACCCTTCCATATGGTCATTCTTCTGTCTTCCTCTGTCTTTCATTAGTAAAGATAAATTCCTCCTCGTGTCTTTATATATTGTTTAATTTGTCCTCTTTCCATGCAACATTTCATTTATTCTTCTGTCTGGTTATAATTTCAATTACTTTTCTGGTCCTGATGTTTTTTTCCCCATAAGACATTTACACATTCTCGTAGTCATACTCTCTCCTCTTGTGGTCTGATGAGAAATCTCTAATCACTTTACCCATCGAAATGAATAACTAAATCAAAATATCAGATTTTGTTTCGTCTTATTTCTGAGAATCACCTTTATTTATTTTACAATAGAGTGTCTTAAATAATTTGAAGCCTTTTTTAAAACAGTTTCAGCGCATATTTGAGTAAAGAAAAAAAGCCATTTAACGAAACAAAAAGCGATCTGTTTCAAACATTTGGGAACATACAGGAAAATTTGGAATAACTCCTAATGAACCCGTTTTTACTTATTTCTGTACGGGTTTTCTTATCCCTTTCCTGCTTTTATGAATTTCATGATAAACAACTGTGAAGCTTTGTATTGAATTGAATGTAGACATAGGCTGTATAATCTAATTCATGCCCCGAACAAAAGCCAATTAATGTTTCTTTAAACGTACAGACAATCGTTAATAAAATTATACATTCTTTTTAAAGAGCTAAGTGTCTGCGTAGTTTTGATCGAAAGCTCAATACATTATTTGTTATAACAAAGCTACCATATATCTGAACATATTTGTTGGGAAGGTATAAATATATATTGCTACTTTAGCAGCGGTCTTTTTCTTTACTGACACACCATGTGTTAGGATAAACGCCAAGGTGTGGAGAGATAGAGAGGGAGAGAGAGAGAGAGAGAGAGAGAGAGAGAGAGATGTGCCCCTTGATTAGCTGCAAGTTCTCTTATTGCTCATAGGGTCCAGCTCCAGTCCGGTCCTATCCACGGGACCAGCTCCTTAACCAACGCAAGGTGTCAGACCTCGGGTCTAATGTTTTTAATATTAACGTTTATTACTTCTTAGTATTTAAAATAATATTTATATTATATTATTAATAGATATATAATTATATTTGGTGCGACTTTAACAACACGCTAAACTTGACAAAGATCGTAAGCTTGTCCCAGGCATCGAGGAGCGTTAAAGCATCTACAGGTGTCTGAGCAGCCGCGAGACTGAATTGGGGTGCCGCACGCGCCAGGCGCGAGCAAAGAGAAGGGGCAGTCAGGAACAGAGCAGACTCCCGGCCCGAGCGTCACAGATAACAAAGAGAGTGAGAGAGCGAGGGAGGAGAGAGAGGAAGGTAGAGCAATAGAGAGAGTGTGTAAGAGACGCGACCATCCCAAGAATGATGTCCTACATAAAACAGCCACATTATGCTGTGAACGGGTTAACACTATCCGCCTCAGGAATGGACCTGCTCCACACTGCAGTCGGCTACCCAGGTCAGTTAATATTACCCAAATTTATTTCTTCTTTTTTTGTCAAAATGGGAAATTTAAACTACAAAGTTATATTTTATTTAAAGGATAAACATTGTTTAATTTTTTCACATTTAATAAAATGTTTTTAAACTTTTTTAAGAGTTATTAAATGTAGGCTATATCTTGACTTTTTCTGTTCCGTTACTTTAACTCTGTTCTGCTAGCCTACTTTGCAAGCATGTGGGATCAGAGTTTATGTTTATGTCATGAGTCGGTGATGAATGGTTTTATTTGACGAAGAAAATATAAAATGTATATGCGATCGCCCGCTTAGGCTAGTATTTATAATTACAGAAATTGTTTTGCATAAATTAGTTATAAAAAATGACTGATAGGCTATTATAAAAGTGGAAATAGACTAGTGCATACATTAAAAAATAATGGTTTATGAAACCATTTTGATCTTTTATCTACTGCTATCTAGTTAGCCTACCCGTTATCGATCCATCTGCAACTTTTGCATTCCAAATCGTTCTCTTCTTTTTCATGCACATTCCTGAAAATTGACCCTTTATAAAATAACAAAACACTCTCTAAATATTATAAATATTATAAAAGTTTTATCGGACAAATTGAAATGGTTTCTGACAGTGTATGTTTTGATGTCCAGCCACTCCAAGGAAGCAGCGTAGGGAACGCACTACCTTCACGCGCACGCAGCTGGACATCCTCGAATCCCTGTTTACCAAAACACGGTACCCAGACATATTTATGAGAGAAGAGGTAGCCCTGAAAATCAACCTTCCTGAGTCCAGAGTTCAGGTGAGTCGATGTGAAAAAGACAAGATCAGTCTATGAACGACGTCTCTTAAAATCATGGCCATAAAATCATGGCCAACATCTAAGAACACAAGGTGAAATATAGAATACAGCCATAACATGAGAGGTGCCGGCAGTTATCATAACTAATCATTGTAAGGTAGGCCTTAATCATAAACCTGAAGTAAAAAACAACAACAAAAACTAAAGTTTGGGGTGGTTGACCAAAACTTTCGGTTAAACATTCTGTGTGTGTGAGGCCAATTTGTTGAATAATAGTACCATCATTTCTATGACACGTGTCTCCTTTCATCATTAGCTGAAACATTTATTTGAATGTCTTTCCCTTAGGTGTGGTTTAAGAACCGTCGTGCTAAATGCCGGCAACAGCAACAGCAATCCAGTGGTCAGCCCAAGCCTCGCCCCCCCAAAAAGAAGTCATCCCCACCCACTGAGCTGACCTCTGACGCTGGCACGAGCAATTCTGTGGCAGCTGTCCCTGCGCCAGCCATGCCCCCAAGTATTAGCGCTGGCACCGCACCAGTGTCTGTGTGGAGTCCCACCTCTCTATCCCCCCTTCCTGATCCATTATGTGGCTCCGGCACATCCTGTGTGCAGCGTCCGGCTCCGTATCCCATGAGCTACGGTCAGCATTCCACTTATAGTCAAGGCTACGGCTCTTCTCCCTACTTCAGTGGCCTGGATTGTAGTCCATACCTCTCTCCCATGACCACTCAGCTGTCAGCAAGTGGGGGCACCCTGTCACCCCTCACTGTGCCCTCCATGGGTGGTTCACTCAGCCACTCACCCTCTCTCTCCTCCCAAGGATACAGCACCACTTCGCTGGGTTTCAGTTCCATAGACTGCCTGGACTACAAGGACCAGCAGGCCTGGAAGCTCAATTTCAGCACTGTGGACTGCCTCGACCATAAATTCCAAGTGCTGTAGAGCTGAAGAGAAAGAAGCGAGGGAGAGAGAAATTGAAGAAGAGTGTGAAGAGTGCAAAAGGAAGGAGATTAAGGGAAACAGAACTGTTGCTTTAAATGCCGGAGACATTGTGATGATGAAAAGGACTGAATCAGCAGGATTCATATGAACTCAGAGGGTGCCCATTTCAGAACCGATTAAATCCTGATCTGGTCTCTGATTGGTTTAGAGTGAAGGGTCAGTCATCATTATTAACTATTTACCTCACACACGCACACATACACAAATTTTAACTATAACACTCACATATAGTTATCACACAAAGAAACAGACATGCAAACAATTGGAGGGGAACACCTTAGTTTCTCTGCAGATACAAATAGCTTTTTCTGGGACAGAGTTCTTTCTACGTTTTTCATAAGTTCGTAAATTTGGTTTGTCTGTACTGAGAGGCAATAGGAGTACTTGTGTTGTGCTTTTAGATTGCTGTTTGTTATTTATGTATTTTTATTATGTTAACTAATTACAAATAATATTGTTTTCTGTTAGTTCGAGTTATTTGTTATTAATGAAACTTACTGACTTTATTTGCTGTTGATATTTATTATTTAATTTGGGTACCTTGTGTTAAAAGCAGTGTTTGAAGCAATTATTTTAACACTTTGATTGAATACATCTGCAAGGATTGTGTAACTCTGTTTTCTCATTTATGATGAAAGATGATTGAACATGTCATCAATAAAAAATTGAAATACATGGCAGAGAAGCTAGTGTACAGCAAGACTGTTCCACATCTCAGAATAAGGGAAATAGTAGTTTTGATTCATTTGAAATAAAGCTGTGTCTACACCTCACAAGAGCAAGCATGGTATAAAGTAGGATATTTACAGTTTCATAGGATTAATGTGATTTAAACACTTATGCTCGGTTTCACAGACAAGGCTTAAATGCAAATTCTTAGTAGAAAATAATTAGCAGAGATCTTAAAATATGCCCATGCCATTGATTTGTCTCAAGATTCACACCAGTAATGTTTTACTTATAACATTATAAAAACGCACCTTAATAAACAAATTTAACTAAGGTTAAACTGAGCCATATCTGTGAAACATGCAGGGCTTTAAAGTGTTGAAAATATTTTAAATAGAATGAAGCATTAAAATGCCAATACAAATATGAAATAAATGTTAGTGTTTTTAATTTTATTTGGCAATATTTTATAGTAACATTTAAGTTGATTAAACCAGATTACCATTTTAAAGCATTTAAAAGCTTTTGGGGTCTTTATTACAAGTAGTACAAATTAATTTGTACTTTAAACTCGGGTTGGATACACAGGTGGTCCAAGCAGAGAATGCATCTGGGTGGCCAGAAGGTTGCCATGATGTTGTGTAGTATCTATTGTTGTGATGGTGTGGTGTGAGTGGCTCCACCCATGCAGACGGGTGTGTGGGGTTATTTTAGCCAATGACCCAGAGAGCACCTCAATCTCCTTACTGTCGCCAGAACACTACCCTAAAGCAATTAAACAGGATTACTGAACCTCTCTCCCTCCTCCACACCTCATTCTGTATCTCCTCCTGTTGATTCCTTTTCTCTCTCTTTCTATATGACATAGTAACTCTGTCATTAGTCTATTACTTTTTCAACGTTCTTTAATTCGAAATCTACTGACATACACTTAAATACACTTAAAACAGTGTGAATATCTTTGCACTTTGACAATTTAAAACTTTGTGGCACTTATTAGAATGAATCTCATAAGAACACAGTTTATTAGGTTTTAAATGAAGAAAAATTATAATTTAATGTTTTACAATACAATTTTGTAAAATACACTAGCTGGTCAAAGGATTTAATGTTTCTAGTGGTTAGAGAGTCAGAAGGTCAAGGGTTCGATTCTCCGGGCCAGAAGGTAGTGACTGACGTGCCCTTGAGCGATGCACCTAACCCCGTTTGCCCCCGGGCGCTTCAGTGATAGCTGCCCATAGCTCCGGGCGTGTGCGTTCACGACTTGCAGTGCGCGTGAACACGATTTGCAGTGCATGTGTTCTCTATACTGGATGGTTTAAATGCAGAGGTCACATTTCGGTTATAGGTCACCATAACTGACAAATAGGTCACCCTTTATCAAGCTGCTTCTTGAGGTTTCACACTGAGATGCTTTTTAAAGAGAATTGAAGGAATCCAATCTTTTCTCTGTTTTTATATTTTGCTTCTCTTTATAATATTTTTATGATAATAGTTTACATTAGATTAGATTAGATTCAAGATTAGATTAGATTCAACTCTATTGTCATTACACATATACAAGTACAGTGTAACGAAATGTAGTTTAGGTCTAACCAGAAGTGCAATTAGCAAGTGCAGGATAAGTCATTAATGTCATAAAAATGTATGAAGTAAATTGTTGTTTCATTAACAAAATGTTTATGTTTACACAATTAAGTTTTTTTTCCAAGCTAATTTCAGTCATACACCTTTTGATAAAAAGCTTTTGAACCAATAAGAAACATTTCACTCAGGTTTTCTAAAATTCCTATGGGTAGTGTATATAACAAACTACTCTTCTGGAGCCTCTGTGAAAACTAACTTAAGGTGAATTGATTTCATTCTTCTGCTAAATATGAGTTGTTGAAGCTAATTGAAATTGCTTTGCAAGTTTTACAAGTTTACAGAATAAGCATAATTTAAAATCTTCCAACTACAATTCAACAAAGATAATAGGTCAAAACATTTGCCACTACAACCACCTTGACTAAACAGTTTCAGTGAAGGAAATCATTATTTGATCCTCTGCTGATTTTGTACGTTTGCCTGTTTGTATGTTTTTTTAATATTCTGTCTCTATCGGTTAAAATAAACGTACCATAAAAATTATAGATCCTTCATTTCTTTGTAAGCAGGCAAACATACAAAATCAGCAGGGAATCAAATAATAATTTCCTTCACCGTACATCATTTGATTTTAAAATGTATTAGTAAATGCTGAAATGACTGACATGAACTAATATTAATAAATGCTGTAGTGTTGTGTAGTGTTTTGCTAGCTTATGCGTTAATTAATGATAACAAATACAACATAATTGAAAAATGACAATACATTATCAGTGAGCATGATCTTCCCTCAGTGTCTCTTTTGTTCTTATTTATGTTCTTGTCCTGTCTCTCAATTGGTAGAAAATAATGCTAGCAATGACAGAATCATGTGTTTGATTCAGAACACACAAACTGATCACATGTTAACTGTCGGAGCCCTTTTTGAGCCACACGACGCATGTTGGAACTAAAATGTCGGTAACTCATGAATTCTTTGGAATACAGATTTACGGTTGGTCTCGTTTGAAAAAGAAAAGAAGCTGACTATTTTTTTTTTTTTTGCGTTATTAGGTTTATTGTAAACAAGTTTATGTTTTTCTTTGATTAAAAAATAAATTAAAAAAATACCGGTCGCAAAAGGAGAACAAAAAATCTAAGCACACTCTTAATAAAAAAGCATCAATTACTCTCCCTACATAAATTATTTTTAAAAACACCAAAGTAAACTGTATTCTAGAGTCTTAGACCTTTCCAATGATATATAGTTTGTCATGATTCGATTAGAAATTACATGCACAATATTGACGCAAACTTAGGTGTCCCGTATACGGAACGGGTGACAGTTAACAGGCTACCTTTAACATGTTGTCTATCCAATCCAATGTCTCCCTTTCACAGGCTATATGCATATCTCAGAAATCTCCCTACATGAAGATAATTGTTTTGTCATTCTAAACACACTCACAGGCCTCCATCTCTCCTCAGGGGCATGCACTCTCTCACTTGTTCCCTCTTCGTCACCACCTCCCATCCCCTCACCACCACCCGAATGCTTCTTAATCCCACTCTGACCTGAATACAACCACATGCAATGTTACCAGGACTAGGAGTATGTGTGTGTGTGTATCCAAATATTTATGTATAAATTGCAGTGCATATATTCTGCATATAGGCAGAACTGCATATCGTGGCATCAGATTACTGTGTATATTATAAATGTTCATATATTTACACTTCAAAATCAGTTATTTTCTGTGTTAGCAGAGCTGTGAATTGCACTACCATATCTACTGTCTGTCTATTTTTTCTCCATCTTCTTTTTTTTTCTCTCGCCCACACCACCAGTATCTCCAGATATTAATCTCTGTGACAGATTGTCTGTAGTTTATGCAAGAAGACAAAAGGAAAAGCTGCTTGAGCTCTCAAATGTAACAAGTCCTATGAGACCCTGAGAACACACACAGCTCTAAACACAAATATACAGCCAACATAACAACATGTTTTATGACACAAATGAAACATAACCACATCCAGTGCTGTAAACACATTTGTGCGAAAGCCCAATAATGCCCCCTAGTGACGCATGTATGTATGTTTCCTTTACAAGGTTTTTTTTAGAGAGAGTATTTTTATTAACTGTTTATCCGTCCCCACTGGATTGTCGTGTCGGTTTACCAGACTGCACGTTTCGTCAGTCTCTTGGCCGAAACAGAGAGGCTCAAGAAGAGCTTTCCCTCCAGGCCATTAGACACATCCCGCACTTTAAGGACTCTGACAGTGTAATTTCATTCATAAACTCACTGCACTTTACCTTTGTACTTATAACAGAGTAACATATATTTGCACATTTCTGATTCCATTGCCATTTACTGTCTACCTCAAAACGGATCTCTTATGTAAACCCCCATTTATCACAAGAGAACAATCTTTAAACTTCTTAGTATGTAAATACATTGTTATTTTCCTTTGTATATATGTTCTATATTCTCCTCTATGTAGCACAGTTTTATGAGTGTACAAGATGAACATTTCACTGCATGTTTACAAAGCGCTATATAAATACATAATTAAAATATTCTTAACATTAATATCCACATGTTCTGTCTGGATCCGGTCCAAAGGACAACGCCATGTGTTCAGATGTGGGTTGATTCATGACAACGAGCAACCAATTTGTGTAACATCTATTTATTACCACCAGAATATGAGTAATTTGAAAAATACAAAGATCAGCTTATTTAAATTTCTGAATAAGAAACATAACATTGCGTCTCACGAATAGAGGGGAGGAGCAAAGTTCTACCCAAAGAAAGTGAAAGACTCCTAAATTACTTAACATAAAATAATTTTGCTACACTTTGTGACTCTAATGACGATCTTTAAATGGACAAAATAAGAATCGGAAGAGCAAATATGAAAGACAGAAAACGAGAAAGAAAGACAAAGAAAGAAAGGAGAGCATTATGTTAGTGGAACAGTGAGGTTGAATGAGAGGCTGGTTTAGAGCGCCCCCCTGTGGCTGCCTGAAGTTATAACAGGAGGAGCAGGATCGGCTTCCAATATAATATGATAACAAAAACTTATTCAATCTGATTTAAAGCAGATACATCTTTTCCCTAACAGTGGTCAGAACAATTTATGAATGCATAGTAAAAATAAAAGACACCATATCAACAATAATAGTAATCATCAATATTACAAGTAACAACTTTTAACCAATAGATGCTGGTTTGCAGTTGAATACAATTCTGCTTTGCTGATCACATCACTAACAGACACTCACACAGAGAACAAGCCCAACCCCACACCCACCTCCAGTATGAAGGGAAAGATGGGTGTTAAAACAGAACTACATGTTAGTTCTGGATGGATCGAACAGAGAGTTAAGGGGCAGGTCATGGTATGCAAGGTGGTATGTAAAAAAAACGTAAGGACAGATTTCTGCAAAGGTGGACTGAGACAGTTTTAGTAGCACCCTGCTGTGGAAGTTTCCGCTCCCCTTAAGCAGACTGACCCCAGATACCACCCTGTTCTTCCATCTCGACAATGGAGTATGTGTGAGTGTGAAGGGCAAAACGCCTTCTCCTTACTCTGAATGTGTGGCGCCAAGCCAAGCATGGGTGGACCTCGTTTACACTCCCGATGTAAATGTGTAAGATTATGTGTGTGTTTGTAGGTGTATATATGCGTGTGTGCACGTGCTTGTGTGTGTGTGATCAGCAGCACCTATTACATGCACATATAGGTACCCTACGCGTCATTTAGACAGCACTAGCAGACTGAGACACAGTTACTCCCCATCACTGATACTCTAAACTCTACCAAGAAAGCAGGAGGAGAACAAGTGGAGAGACGGAAAGAAATTAAGAGGGCAATAGAAAAGGAGAGTTTAAGCGCGTTCTCCACGGATGCGGCGTGCCAGCTGAATGTCTTTGGGCATAATGGTGACACGCTTGGCGTGGATGGCACACAGGTTAGTGTCTTCAAACAGACCGACCAGGTATGCCTCACTGGCCTCCTGCAAAGGTAGACACAAATGCGCACCATCAGCCGGTGCATTACTAACATTTTGGAAAGAGGAAGATTCAACATATAAATGAAATGTGTATGTACCTGCAGTGCACCGATGGCAGCGCTCTGGAAACGCAGGTCAGTTTTGAAGTCCTGGGCGATCTCACGAACTAGACGCTGGAAGGGCAACTTACGGATCAGCAGCTCAGTAGACTTCTGATACCGACGAATCTCACGCAAGGCCACGGTACCGGGCCTAGGGGACCACACAAACATATGCATAATAAAGTTGGCATTTCAATAATATTGTACAGATGCATCTATAAAAATAACAAGGTTAAGCTTCCGAGTGTCTATGTTGGAAAGTCACCTGTAGCGATGAGGTTTCTTGACTCCTCCAGTTGAGGGCGCACTCTTGCGGGCAGCTTTGGTAGCCAGCTGCTTACGGGGAGCTTTACCTCCAGTGGACTTACGCGCAGTCTGCTTAGTACGGGCCATTGTTAGTCAATATCACCTGAAAAAGTACATTACATTTTTTTTGAACAGTTGCTGTTTGGGAAATCCTGGGTAAAGTTATGACATACAAGCCAATACAATCCTCCATTGTGCTTTGTGTTACCTGTTTAGGAACCAAGTCTCCTACAAAGGCTTATAATTCGACTAAATCTGTACTAAAAATAATGTCATTGTTTTTAAACTTGTTGTGCTATTTGACTTCCCTCCCTATTTGTTATTTCAGGTCACTTCCTCTGGCGTGTCAGATTACATCCAGCTAATAAATGTAACCAATCAGCATAGACTGAAACAACGTTTAAACCAATCACACACGACTGCAAAACAACAATAAACCGACAACCAGTAGCATTTCACGAGCGCAACAAACGAACAAATCATAGACTCTTCTGCCAGTTGTGGGGGCAGAACAGAGTGTTTAGGTCCCGCCCTAAACCGCAAGATTATGGCTGCGATTTGAACGACAACTGGAGAGTGTCCGCGCATTGAAGCACAGGGGAGGACGTAAACTTTGAAATAATATTCAAAATCCAACGCTTGCACCGCAACAAACATACCAAAATACTATAGCAGGCATCCTTGGGTAACCAAATAGTCGCTTAGAATGAATAACTACCGCGAATTTACGCCATTTAACCGAAGTATAGACAGGAAAGTGGGACGGATTTCACTGTGTCCTCCGACAGGCAGAGGAGAAGCTATTTTCTCTCGCCAACGGCTTTCTCATTTTCAGACGATGATAATTTAACATTTTAACGCTTAAAATAAGCCTTAATTTGCGAGAAAGTTTAACAAAGCTGTGGAAAAGTACATTAGCGATAGGACGGTGATGCACCGGGCCGCTTACCTCAGGTGAACGTGTTTTAATTCGCGCAGAGAAATATGTGCTCGGCTTGTCTGGCAGTGTCAGTATTTACTATCTCTCACACAATGGGAGCGGGGCGGCCAGAGCCAAAATGGCCGCGATGTCAATCATTTTCTCCCAGAATGCATCTCAATAAAACAGTAAACACAAAATTGCCCAGTTTTGCAGTTCATTGTTCGATAAAGGTATTGGTGTGGAACGTTTTATTTTAGATAAATCTAAACTTATATATATATATATATATATATATATTCTTAGATTAAGTTTAATTTACGTACTGTTTCATGGATAAAGAGGTTATCGTGTTTAGAAGAGACAGGATGACGGGTTCAACCAATACTAAGTTAGTTATATATATAATAATTTGGTTTACATATAGTGGTCAGTTTTTTACTTTTGTTTCTTACAAAATTATTTATTTATATAATTCTTAATTGAGACCACTGGTTAACACAGCTCTCTTAAATCTAGCTGTATACATTTATTTCATGTTGTTCGCTTTGAGTAATGGAAAAGTAGAATTCATTTTTATGGTCTTTAAATTTAAAGGACGTGTCGGTTCTTGGGTTTTAGAGCCTGTTTATTCTTGTATGCATTCAGATTTTGTAATTTGGCATGTAGGGCAAATGTATTAAGTGCAGAATAACACCATGTTTATTCAATGTTGTAGCCTACTTTTTCAGGGTGACATTTATATTCAATGCTCTGGCTTCGAGGAACTAATTTTAACCAACATCGACATTTCTTTATGTCACTATGTTGTTATCTTTAAGGCTTCACTGACATTTTAGGAAGGATGTGCCATTTTCTAGTCACCAAAACACATGCAGTATTTTTAGATGCGTCTTCTAATAGTTACATATGTGGAACAGGGCTCTGTATTCAATTCTGAATTAATGTTTTTCTCTTTCCTGAAAGATACTAGAAACCAAAAAGGAATTAAAAATAGCAAAACAGAAAAAAATATATTCATTTTAATTTTTAATGTGCATATTTTGTTGTACATTGTTTTAAGATCTCAACAGAGCTCAATAGACTATAAAATGTTAGTAATAGAACATTTATTTGTTAAAATTTATTTATTAAAATGTACTTTTTGATACATTTGCAATGTATTCCCATTTCACAGCCTTATTAAAACAATGCTTATATTGCCAAACCTACTTCAGATTACACAGTCACACCCAAACATGATAGATGAACATAGTATTATGTTGAGGTGTCCATAATACTGACGTGACTACAGTTGGTAAACCAGTCTGTAGTCACTTTTTTGTGTGAATTGTCTTTTAATTGTAAAATTAATTACAGACCATATGAAATTCCCTAATGGGATGCCTCGTGTACACCGACTCAGATTGAATGGTAATTCATGCAGATGGTAATATTGCTGATGCGTTCATTTTAATGCAGAATTAAACATTATACTTCCTACTTGGGAATTTACAGTGGAGCTTGACTAATACTTCCTCAGGCCTACTGCAGTGACATTTTCAAGCAATAGAGGGCAATATATGCTCCTGATTAATCCTACATGCCATCAAGTGCTGGGTAGCGAGAATCTGATGCACGCAGACATACAGTACAAATCCATTATGCATATAAAATGTATTTTGACTAAATGTACATTTTATGAATCAAGGCAACCCCCATCCAACGCAAGGTAAAAATTAGATAAATAGCTAAATTAGGTCCAAATATACCAGCGGTTTTTGACACCGCTTCTTAAATTTATTAAAACCAAGAACATACTTAATTAGGCCTACAAAATTTGTTATACAAATATTTGTGTCCAAATTTATTAAATGAATGGTCTCTATGCATGCGTGAGTCACAGGTTTCACAATCAGAACCCTAGGCAGTTTCCGGTGGTTGAGACTTAAAGCAGAAAGAAATGGAGATACTACACCCATTTAGGGTGAGAAGGTATGATTGCAGTTTTGGAAGCTATAAAGCAGCTAACTGACAAGATGGACACACTGGGCACTCAGCTTCAGCAGAATTCCATCATGTTAACTAACATAAGTTCAACTCAGCAGAATTCAAAGACTGCGAAACTCAGTTGCAGTCTTCTGTTCACAATGTAACAGCTCTAAATAAGGACAACGCAGAGTTAATGGAACGTGTCCTGGAACATGAACGATACAAACGGCGGTGTAATCTTAAGATTCGTGGAATGAAGGGAAAAGAAGGTGAAGATGTGCGAGAGGCAGTTGCTTATCTGCTGGTGAAAATCTCCCTATCGTGGTCCTCGAACATCAACTACATTATAGACTCTGTTCACCGAATAGGTAGATGAGAGGAAAATCGAACAAGGCATGTCATCGTTCAGTTCACTCAGCGAATACATCAGTATGCGCTGTGGAGAATGACCAAGCGTAATGAGATCTGCAAAGAGCTTCACATCAGCTTCATCGAGGACCTTTGCAAAGCTGACAGGGATACCCAAGCTTCACTGTGCCCAAAGATAAAACAAGCAAGAGTAGCAGGAAAGCGTGCGTACTACAGTTGAGGTGCTGGTTACATTAATGTAGTGTTTCCCAAACTGGGGGGGTACGTGATCAAAATGATTATTTTACATGATTATTAAGTAACCCGACATTCAACCAGGGCATGTTTTATCACAAGCTAAATATAAAGATGTGTTCCCTCTAGTTTACACACAGCAAAATAGTAGTCAGGTATTGCCATAAAAGGTCAAATTTATGATATCCAATCCAAAAATGGGCCTGGATTCGCCATTCATTCTCTGCCACCAGCACAGCGCACCTGCATGTTTCTGAATGAGAGAGTCTCATTAAAATCTCTACAAGCGGCGTTTTGAGAATTGCCTTCGCAAAAAAGAACTGACAGACTTCTGGATAGCTTTGCGTGCAGAGTTTCCTGCCCTAGGCAATCGTGCTTTGAAAACATTACTGCCCTTCCACCTTTGTGAGAATGGGTTTTCAGCACTTGCCCACATAAAGAACAAATATCAGACTCTGCATAGAGAATGATTTGAAACTCATACTTTCCCGTTACAACCAAATATCACATGCAAATAATAAGCAGTGAGTAATCTATTTTAAATATATATGGTCATATAGTTATATTCTCATGCTGTGTTTGATAAAAGAAAATGATTTGAAGTTGGTACATTTATTTAAAATGCACATAAAAAACAATTGTGACTGTAGGAAAGGGGCAAGGCAGAATGATATTAAATCCATCACCATTGTAAGTTTGGGAAACACTGTATTAATGGACAGAAAATGATCTAGAAGCACAGAAGGTAATATTATTAACTAAGGGGCCTCAAACTCTAATGTTTGAAAGGCTGTTTGACTTTAAGAGATGTAGAGTATAAGTTCTGTTTGGATGGTTTAATAAAATTTAAACAGAATTAAGGGACATTGCCTGTTGTAATTGTTTTCTTCTGGTTACTCTTAATTCTGTTCCAAGAGCAGTTTTTCACTTATTCATATTTTCTGGCGGTTGCCAACTGGATTGTTATGAATATTATATTTTCTTGTATTTCACTTAATGTTAGGGGCTTAATAGAGATCACTAAGAGAAAATCATTATTTTTGATTTGCAAGGGCGAAAAAGCACACTTTATTTTATTACAAGAAACAATTTTGGGGCAAGTCTTGAATATGGATGACCATCACTTAATTCTGGTTAATGTGTATGGCTTTAACAGTACAAATCAAAACAGATAGTTGATCTCAGATGTTTCCAGTGTCATTGTAAATCTTAAACGCATTTATCCAACTGCTGTCATAATTATGTGTGGTGATTTCCACATGGTTGGTTATGAATGGCTTGATAGATGCCCCTCCAGATGTAGCCACAGTTCTTTTAACCGTGTTTTAACTGAATTTTGTTGAACTCACAACTTCCTGAAAAACTTCAAGGTGGACTTCCGTTTCTGATATAAGTGCAAATAAATTTATTTCTTGTGACTTCATTATGTTTTTTTTCAACTCTCACGTGTATGATGTTGTTAGTACGTCATAGGTCAAAGAGCATATGGGTCACATGACCATAAAACATGGCTGGACGCATTATGTCCCAAATATATTCATACTACTTCCACTCATACTATATAGAATGTACTGTTTTAATGGCCGATAGGTAGGGACTTATTGAAATTCAGGACGTAGTGTCACAGTATGCGATTTTGGACACAGCCTATGTTTTTTTTAATGGGTTATTGGTAAATCGCCAGAATGAGGTCTGTGGTAAACAACACCTATTTTCACGTTTTATTCTGACACAAAACACACAAATTATAAACGTTTGTGATTTTTTTTAAAGCTATTGTGTCTTGCTAAAAGTGACTACTTCCTTTGGCGGGGACATTAGACGTCACTGTGCATATAAAGCTCAGAAATAATGCAACATGGGCACAAATTTCTTAAAACGTAGTAGCGGATTGATTCACAGAGTAATTACGTGTACCACATACTCAGAAACAATTGTATAGTATAATGCAGTGTACGTCGCTTTGAATAAAAGTATCTGTCAAATACATAAACGTAAATGACTTTCCAGGGAATACATTTATAATGAAGTTTGAAAGAATTGTCAGAGGCTTTGTGTGACGTTGATATCGATCGAAGTGTAGTCTGTTAATAGCATCGTGTTAGCTTTTTACTTCTGATGATTGTATTTCGGCTGAAAAGTAACAAATGTGGTTTTAATAACTTCTGATTTTAAAAATGAATTAGTAAAAAAGCTAAAAATACCATGAACTTAGATTTAATAAATGTTTTTTTTATATTGTATAATTTATGAGGTCCCGATACAATTTATTTGAAACATACAGAAATTCTATACAACAGTTTTATGTTATCATAAGAAAAAATCTGTATGTTATTGTAAGAATGTCTGCTCAACAGTCATTATATGCACGGATATAATTAGTCAAAATTTGCTGCTTTAAATCACAAACAAGCAAAATAACAAAGCTCTCTTTTCTTCCACCCACACATATCGCCTGTGTGCTCTGAAAGGTCAGCCAGGTATCATAGCAAGGTGAGACACAGTGTGAAAACTGTTAGAGCCCATATGCCTTCTTCACGCAGAACACCTTTCCACACCCGCAGCTCTGGGCCAGGTTTTCTCAAATGCGCAGTGGGTCTCTTATACTAAGCGTTTATTGAATATTGTAACATTGCCTTTT